>NC_088797.1:118094322-118314322 GCF_011386835.1 Chrysemys picta bellii | reverse complement strand
CTGCTTAGGAATCAAAGTCAATGTCATATTGCAGGAACAAAATAGTATCCACAGGTGGAAGGGCATCTCTGGAAAACTTTATGATAGTCCATCTAGCCCAGAGCACCTATAATATTGTATAAACCTCTGACTGCACAGCCATTGTGCTGATATTGCTTCTACTACAATGTAAATCGCAAATGTGAACTCCCATGTCATCAACAGGAGGTTCCCCTTCACCACCCATCCTTCTCTCCCCGTTTTCAGCTCTATGGAGACTTAGTTTAATTCTGAGATCCTACGTGAGGTAGCATGAGTTCTAACCAGACTTTTGTAACCTTCGCTTTCTCATTCCAAGAGATTCCGGTACTTACAAACCCCCATGATTAGCTGGATACCCACTCTACATACAGGGATGTTAGGAAGGGGAATGTTTATATATTTAAAATAAAAAGTGTCTTCATAATAAATTCAAAAAGCCTAGCTAAAAACTGTATGGGGGAGAGGGGAAAAGAGGGTTTTCACTGCTCTTTTGTAAGCAAGAGGTTCATGTGACAAGCCCTGCTTCTGCGTGTCAACGGTGTGCTGAGTGCTATTGTAGCTACCTTTGCTTTGGCCCAAGTACAAGCCCTTGCTATTTTGTTGGCTTCTGCCATTCAGCCCCTTCACCTGTTCAATCACCCTATTGTCTAGTAAAAGTTACTATGACCGCTGAATGGATTAATTAAACTTTGTGACTGTCTCCACAGCAAACAACGTAATAGCCGTACAAATGCACTCGGGCTGTGTTTGTTTATTTTTATGGATTCTTTGTACTGGGATAGGCTGTAGAAGCCTCATTGGGGGATTGAACTCTGCTGTGCTAGATACTGTCCACACACACACACATCAGTATGACACTCCATTGCCTTACACCTTTAAGTGATTGTAAAATGTCACCATTCTGATCTGGTAGCATTTGATGCCCACTTTGCACAAGTATACCTGGTTATGTGAGGTGTAGGCAGTGGAGAATCAGCCATATATTACTGAGATAATTATAGTCTTACCTAAAAGCCAGGTAGAGGGTGTATGCAACAATTTCAGAGTGCTCCAAGAGAGAACAAAGGCTCATTTTGAAGGTGAGTGTCTCCCACTCAAATGCACCCCACCTGGGGTACCGCATGTGATGCAAATGCCGAGAAGAGCGTGCCCATGAAAACTTTGTACCTCTTTCTGCACCTGAGCATCTCTTCAAAGTTGAACTTGTTTATTTTACTTAGCAATATTTATATTTGCAATATTTACTCTAGTGAATGCCATAAAATGGGAAGGTTAAAACAAGAAATGGTGCCATAAGCAAGTAAAGACCATTCACTGCAGTGGGAAAGCAGAACTCTCTACGGGCGAGGGGTAAAATTTTAAAAAGGGATTTAAGTCCCATTTTCAAAAACCAGTTAGGTGCTTTTTTTTAGAAATATTCTAGAAAAACCTACCTTCAGGAAGTCAGATGATTGGACCCGGTCATCCACATTTTCAGGAGTGCCTTCTGATTTTGGGTTCAGAGTACCCAACTTGACATTCCATGGACCTGATTTCTAAAGATGAACACTTGTCCTGTACCCATTACCTTACATTGCACTGCACCTTCTCAGCACCTCTGAAAATCAGGGCCTACGTATCTCATGTTGGGCAGCCAAAATTAATGGACACGTCTGAAAATTTGGATTATGATATACCTGACCTGTATCCGGGATGGACTGTGTCTACTGCTAGTGCCGAGGGAGACTCTGATGTTCTAGTTCTGACTCTGCCACTGACATATTGTGTGACCATGGGCAAGTCACAAAGCCCACTGTTTGCCTCAGTTTATCCATCTGTTATTATAGCACTTACCTACCTCACAGGGATATTCTGAAGCTTAACATGTTTGTAAAGTGTTTTGGGATCCTTGGATGAAATGTGCCGTATAAGTGCAAAGTATATATATTCTACATTATTTATTACACATAGGATAGTCTTGCTTGATATAAATATCAAACAAGAATTGGCAAAAGTCTAACGGATTCCATTCTACTGATTTTTTTTAACAGCTTTTTTTGTATTGAAAAAATCTGGAGACTCAAAGATAGACGTGCTTTCTTAGCTTGTATGTTGTTTCCTCTGTCTTGAAGTGCTTTGATAAATGGATTGAAACTTGTCTGCTCTGCCTGTAGTTTGTTAGAGCCTCTCTGGAAACTCAAGAGTTAATTGTCACAGATATCTCTACACCAGGCAGAGGAACCAAGAAGGTTGTTTTTCCTCTGTTCTAGCAAAGGAAGCACACTAGTGTTTCACGCACACATGGCATCAGAACTCTACTCCTGCCCTGAAAATAGCAGGTCCCACACTTAGGGTAAAATTATTTCCCTGTGCAGAGAACCTCAGCACAAACCCCTTGCACCACTTAAATCCCAGTGAAGATGTTAAAATAGGGCCTAAGTGGCACTAGAAGTAGGCATTATGTTGGTCCTCTGGACAGGATGAATGTTCCCCTTAAAGAGGAGACCTAAAATAGAGCATGTGACAAATTAGCACAGGAATGGTTCAGTTGTTTGTTCCTCTTTTGATACAGCCATACTTTCTCCCATTAAGGTCAATGGGAGTTTCGACTGGGCAAAACAAAGCAAGTTATTGTCATAGATTCCAAGACTGGAAGGGACCATTGTGATCATGTAGTCTGACCTCCTGTATAACACAGGCCAGAGAACACCCCCAAAATACACTGTAAATGATGGAGTCAACAATTTGGACCTTTATACTGGCCATTGAGAGTGTGAGCGTGTGTGCTTTTCTGAAACCTTCTGTACTGTATTTTAGCTGTCCTTGCTACATCTCCTAAGGATATGAAATTCAGCTATTGGTTAAGGTTACTGTGAGGTAAAAAGTAGCTAAGTGCACAAATTCATTTGTATTAACAGTATTGTTTACCTTGTACTGTATGTCTTGTACTTGCCTTCAACAGATAGCTCTGTTTATCTCCAGCTTGATAAATATGAGGTGCCATGCTTCTGCCACCAAACGTCAACTCTGGGCACCCTAAAGCTGTGATAAGTATATAGGAAAACACAATGAAATATTGAAAGAGTTCCTGTTTACTTCAGTGCTGGAGGTGAATTATGAAAGAGTAGAGTGAGGGTCACATTTTCGCTACAAGGCCATGAAGATGACTCCATTACCCTCAGTATTCTCAAGCCATGTTTGATTTACGCAGCCTTTTATTTCACTTTTTAATAATATTTTGCATATTAAAATTTGTATAGGCAGCCAGAAGAGAGCAGTATATACACAATACATGCCACAATAGAGAGGATTAGGAATCATTGGTTCAGTTATTTGGGATTGGGAACAGAGGGTAAGGCATCCTTTCCCCCTTTTTTACACTTTGTTTTAAAGGTCTCTCTAGTTATTCCACTGCATTTGTCCGCCACAAAAGAAGAGTGCATGAGCAATACAGCTGGGTGTGATCTGTTCCGATATAAAATTCAGAAGCATTTGCTGAGGCAGGTTGGGGATTTTTTGAATGGGACTTCTAGGTTCACATTAGGCAACCCAACCTTTTGTTTCCCTGGTCTAAATTTAAAAAAAAGTCCACTCTTTCCCCAGACAGGTTCGGATTCTCTTTTAAAGTTTTATCACACAGCTCCTCCAGACCGTGTGTGTAAATATATATATGTGTGTGTGTGTGTATGTACACATCTAAAATATGGACAGATTTTCAAAAGCCACTGGTGATCTTAGATTCCTCAATTCTTGAGCTGCCTAACTACAAACACCTTAAATATTTTCCGAAAGTGCCTTTTGAAAATCATGCACCTTTAAGGTGTGTCAATTAATTTACCCGGAATTTAAGGTACCCAAATTTGTTTGTCATGTGTGAAAACCTGGAAATACACACACACGCACAGGCCAAATTTCCATGCCTTTGGGTAATTCCATTGATGGTGAACTAGAGAGATGATTTTGGTCTATAGTGTATGTGTATTCTATACAGTATATGTGGGTAATACACACACACACACACACACACACACACACACAGGATGGCCAAGCACTTTGATTTACACTTCAGAGTAAGTCATTTGAACTAATACTGCATATGTCACATTCTGTATGTAAGCTGTATAATGCCTATAATTTTAATGTTTATTTTGTTAACATTACCACCTACAAAATTATTTGACACAAATGTCAAGGTTGCTGTAAAATGGTATAACTGTAATTATTTCAGTGTATAATGGAAGTTAGAGGAAGCCTATGGTTTGGCTTTGAAGTGCTCTACTTCTAAAAGGATATACTTTTAAAAAAAAAAAAAAGTTTTCTTTTTAAGATGATTTTCCTTGCCCCAGCTAAACTTTCCTCAGTTTATTTGTTAGCTATTATAGCTGTTCTGTAGTTAGATTTTAATCAGCCCTCGTACGCAGTAATGTGAAACACTGAAAGAGCTACTAATTAATCGCCTTTCTGTATGTAACAGAGAGATAAATATCCATCCCAGAGGAATTGTAATTTCATGGTTCCTAATGATGGTTAGATTACATTATCTGGATCACTTAGGCTGTGGGTGTCATAAGAAATGCTCAAAGTCATTTATATGCTGTTTAAAAATTTTTACTTTGTAAACCTCAGAAAATAATGCAGTGTTAGCATGCCAGTTTCATATTTTAGTTAAATACCCCTTTGTTCCGCAGACTGGATGGATTCAGATGACAGTGACAAGTTCAGTTCTTTTCCATTTCACATGCTCCCTCCACTATCAAAACAACATTTTGCAAATCATCATCAGGCTTTTGCAGATTGAATGTCAAAAGAATCTGTTTAGTTTCAGGGCATTGCTGCACTTCGGTGAGCTAATTTATTTTTGGATGTCCATTTCCATTGCATATTGTCCGCTAATTCATTTACATACTGTGTGTACAGGTAATGCATTTGCGTTGTCTATCTTGAACTAAATATTAATTGGACTTGTGGAGTATATTGCTTGGCGAATCAAATAAAATATTGCATTCCAAAGCTTTCTATAAGGTGTTGTTATCACTACGTGTCTCGTTTACCCTCTCTGATCATTTGGAGCCAATAGAAATCTCCAGAATTGCACATACTCTTCATCAGTGACTGTGACACTTTTAAAGTCAGAAGTTCCATGGACATTTAAAAAAAGACCCTACTTCATCATTTGTGTATGTTGGAATAGCTAATAGTTGCATATTCTGAACTTATGCATATGCATACTTAAAAGGCTGAGGTCGCTTTGAACCACTGTGTCAGAGGGGAAAATTAATTGTTTCTGAATGAGAATGATACTCCTTTTCCACGTGAATTATGTGTACAGCAAGGTTATCAACGATGTTCATTTCCAACCTTTTATCATTGATGGCTTCTCAGTAGGCAAAGTGGCGCTTGTTTAAAATTGTCAAGGTTCCAGGACTCCAACCCTTTTCTGCTTCAGCTGTAAACCAGAGGAAGGAGGGACCCCAGAGAACAAGGGTGAGATAAGGAAATGTAATATACATTTTCAAGAGTGCGTTTGTCATCAATTAGCTAAAATTGCTTCTGAAGTTTCGCTGCAACTGTTTTACATGTCTAATTCAGTGACTAAGATACTGCACTATCTTAATAGGGAACTCCAAAACTTCAGAAGGTTTTCCTCTTGTTTGAATGCACAGCACAATGAATTTGTACCCACTGAGCATTCACCACTTACATTTCAAAACCTACAGCACACTAAACGTGAAACTTTTGTTCAAATTTCAAGGATTTTGATAGCCCAAGTGAATAGACACTACCTATTGATTTTTCCCTTACAATGACTCTTGGATAACCTATTTTCTCATTTATTTTTAACGACAGCTCATGAGATTTTACAGCAATTCTGCCCAACCTCCTAATATCAAAATCCCTCCTTGACCCTGAAAATTGTAATTCTGCTATAGATCACAGCTGCTGAATATTACCTTTTACTAAGCTGGTTAAATAAAATATGTCCAAATCGCTAGATCCCACAGGCCACGGCTGCAATTCTAATTATACTGGGTCTGTATTTTCTGTTATATCGTATAGCAAAGCACAGCTCTCTCTGAGTCCGCACCAAAGGGTGGGAATCCAGAATATTGGTTCTAGTTTTGAATAATAATAAAAAAAAGTTATACTGTTCTTCAGTGATTTTTCCTTTAAAAACTTTTACAAGGGACCCAAACTCTTTTGATGTGTTCCATACAATAAAATGCCAGATATACCTGGAGGATGGAGGCATGTGGCTAGAATTTTCTTGTGACCAGAGAAATAGGTCCATTTGATGTGTACCAGTTTCGAAAATCAAAAAAGGCTCGCGTATCTCTGACTTGGGTTGTTCATACTGTACAATGGTTTGGGAAAACCAAGGTAAAGAAACTAAATTTGGCCACAGACACATCCTTCTCCCCCACCCCAACCCCGCTGCTTTTACGAAGAGCAATCACATGCTCCCCACTGGAATTTATGCTATTATAGAATTTAGATAGGGAAGAAATGTATTAGATTATGTGTTCCCTGGAGAACCTTATCCATTAGTGAATCATTTATAGTCTAGCCTTCTGGGCACAGTGCAAAGACCATCTTGGTTTCTTCCCCATCACCACCATCTCTGGTGTTTGGAGAGCAGATTGGCTGAGGGTGTAGTTTGGGAAGGTAAGATATGGAAATTTGGTGAAGGAGGTGGGACTCTTTGGTTTCAGATGTTACGGTAGCTTGGATATTCAAGTATGTATTTATGTATATGGATGGTTATTTCATGCATATGGATGATTATCTCATGCACCTACAGCTAGATTACAATAAACAAAGAGCCTTCTTCATCAGAAGTGATGTTTCTGCTGGTAATACCTTGTGGAGCCTTATGGTAAATGACATTCATTATCTGCAGCAATTCTTCAATGTGCCAATGGAAGGTAGTCTCTATTTTGGCGTTCTGCCTTCACTCCTGTGTATAGATGGAGAGATGGTTTTAATTTCTCGTGCTGCTAGTATGGCACCAAAAAGGAGTGTGGCATTTTGCTCCTTCCCTAGAAGGGAAGCATGAGAGTGGAACTGGCAAAACCTGCTCCTTTAGGGCCTGGGCCTGAGAGGTTCTGAGCACCTGGGACTCCCGTTGACTTCAGTGGCAGCTAAAGGCACTCAGCACCTCCCAAGATTACAGCCACAATATGGATAACCTTCCATACCTACCAAGAATTCACTTCTTCTGAAAACTTCACTCCCTCCCTATCTCCTTATGATAATCATCTTAGATATTTCTAATCCACCATTCACTGAAATACCTAAGCATGATTACAGACTCTCCATGGGTTGGTCCGTAATGGATCCTCCCCATTCTTATATGCAACCACTTTAACTTCAGGAGGGTGGGGGGGGGGGCGGGTTAATTTCTTTCAATGATTCTTCAGCTTCTTGTATTTTAGGAAACCTTCTTCATTGTGATGTGAAAACTGCCAAGCTCTCGCTCATTCTGATCTCTGAAAGTAAGGAGTTCCTCAGTCAAAGACCATCCACTGAGAACACCCTGCAGCATTCCTGGGGAGTTGCAGTTGTCTCTGTGGGTCACAAAAGAAGAGCTGTTCTCTGAACTACCTAGGCCTTCCCCACTGAGGGCGTTAAAGATTAAAACCAGGATCTAAAGAAATCTGTCTACAAGGAGGACTTTGCCAGTGCATGACGTGGACAATGCCAGTCCCACAGAGTCTAGGTTTAGAACAAGTTTCATGGTATTACACTCAAATTTTAGCACTTCTTGTTTTTACTCCTCCTTTTTTTCAGTTAATACATTCCTACTTTATCCATAGGCATCCTGGGTGCCCATTCCTTTGCGAAGCCCTTCTGTGCATTACGACACTCAGGAAAAAGTAGAGGGATTGTTTCCATGCTTCATTTTTGCAGCTCACCCCTTCCACCACCCAAATATAAATAAAACAATGGCTGGTGAGTGACATGACATGGAGCTAAAATCTGTGGGGTGAATTTTCAGCACAACGCACAGGAAATTATATGCACAATTACTGTTGTTAACAGAGCTCGGGCATGTAACTCCCTGCACAGCAGGCTGAAAATCCTCTCCATGCATGTTTAATGGAGTTTGGGTTACTACATTCCTAGGGTTGTGTCCCTTTTCTAATGTCTACTGTCCTTTATGAAACAAAAGAACTGCTGAATGTATTTTGCTATTAAAATAATATTCCCTTGATCTGGATTCTTTCTCTAATGCCACGCAACCCCTCTCCTAACTCAGCAGTTCCTTAACCTTTGCATTTCTCCACAGATTTTGTTTTGTTTTGTTCTTTTAAATATATTTCATGTACTCTGTGAATTGGCGTTCATGTAATTGTTACATCGAGAGCACAGATACTGTGATGATGGATGCTTTAGAAATGTGTGTTATAACAATACAGAAAATAATTTTCCCCTAAATCTTAATACCTAAATGTTGCCAACACAGAATAAATAAATAAACAAAATCCAGAGGAAAATGAATAGTGTATGCCATTTCACTAATCTTGTGTATATTTTAAACCTCTCTCTCCTCCGGAGGTGGTTAGTGTGTTTTTAAACTCCAGTCCTATATGAACTAGATGGGGCTGGCTGTGAATCTGGGATTGTCTTATGCTTCCACGCTACTTACTCAGCTTTATGTACAGTAATTGTTTTCCTTTCCCCTGACTAAAGAGCCTTATTGCACGCAACAAGGATCAGTTCAAATGGACTTTAATTACCTTCAATAAAAATGAAATTACTCATCTGAACTAACAGTTTTGCAATTAAAAGGAGCTCAAATTTCAGCCGTGCAAGTGTTATTGATTTATTTTTTTCTATCCAAGGTAACACTTGAATCTCCAGCTCTCAGCAAGGTCTGTATGACTAAAGTAAGGTGCTGTAAACTGAGACTCGAAAAACCAAAGTAAAAACACCCACATCAAATGTAAAAAAAAAAACATCAAATACATATACAAGTTTCTAAAAGGTTTCAATCGTTTTAAAATTGCACATGATTACTCTCCAGCTTCCCCAAATGCTTTCATCTGAAGGGGGGAGGGGGGGGGAAGTGTAGCTTTTTCAAATTTTAAAAGCATTGTTAGGGCATGCCTACTAGATTTGTCTAACTCTGTATGTTTTGATACATGCGGTACGGTTGATTGTCTTCTCCTTAGCATAGATCTTGAAATTGTAAATACATTTTTTGAAGTAAAATAGCCACTTGTTAACTGCTTAATGAAGTATCACACTAGCTTTTTTGAATGCAAAAAAAAAATGTTTAGAAGTACCCTGTGGTGTCGCTTTTAGCAAAAATGAGCTTTTATTTTTAAACTTTTGCTATATTTGGAAAGAAGTAGTCCCAGGGAAAGTGATACCAATACTAATGGGGAACATATTATCTTTCATGTGGGGTTTTTTTTTTTTTTTTTTTTTTAAGTTTAAGGTTTCTTTATTAGTATCTCAGTAGCAAGACTCTCCACACAATCTTAGACAGAAAATCAAAATATGCCTTAGAGCAATAATATTTTAATAAGTATCAAATGTCTTCTATGAGATAAAAGTATTTTAATAGCATATCTGTGGGAGGGGGGGAGAGAGTCAGAATTTAGTTTAAACATCTTTACATAATTCCGCTGCTATATTTTGGGAATGTATTTTTTTAATCCAGGTGGGAAAAAATTACAGATTTTTTGGTAATTAAAATGCCACATGCTACTAAAAATTTTGTGGAAAATTATCTTCACTGTTTGTTTGAACTCCCTGTTCTCTTGATTTAAAACACTCTAGCGCCACCCAATGATTTGGAGGTTTCAGCGTTTAAAAGTTCGGATGTTGCACTGAACCTTCTTGCCTGAAAAATCAGCCTCAAACTCTGTGGAGCAGAGGCTCTTTCATGAGATTTTCAATATCTTCTTCTGTATTCCAAATTAGCACAATGTGTGTCTTTGTCCTTTTCTAGTGACTGGTGGTCTTAAGAGGGTAGGAGGCTATTAAAGCTAAATTACTGCTCCAACCAAAGTGGTAGAAATTTCTGCTTTTAGTGCTGAAGGGCATGAGTTCAAGCCCCACTCATGACCAAGGAGAGCGTAATTAAGGTTGTGTCTATGCTATGAGCTAGGGGCATGATTCTCAGCTCAGGTAGACATAGTCGTGCTAGCTCTCGTCTGAGCTAGCACGCTAAAAATAGTGGTGCAGCAACGGCACAGGCTAGCTGCCCCCAATACAACATGCCTGAACTCTGTGGGCCCATACTCGGTAGCCAGCATATGCTGCTGCTCTTGCTACTTGTACTACAGTGGTTACACTACTATTTTTAGCATGCTAGTGCAATGCGAGTTAGTGCAAATGTGTGTATGCAAGTTGGGAATCATACCCCTTGCCTGTAGTGTAGACACACCTGTAGACTCAAGTGCGTTTGTGCTAACTCTCTCACCCAATCCCAGTTTTGATTGCTCTTTTTTTTTTTTAGAGGAGAACGTGGTTATCCATATGTAATCTGGAGTCTAGCCTTGAAATACAAATAATATCATTTAGCTCTGGTGCATGGGTCCGGTCATCTGTTGAAGAATGCAGTGCTCACTTCCCCGCTGTGGCCTGCAAACTAAAGTCCTGATGGTCTGATTCTCCTCTCCCACTAGTGTAAGTCTGGAGTAACTCCGCTGAAGTCAATGTAAGTGTCAGTGAGAGGAGTGTCAAACGGAGTCTATGCACTAAAGTCCAAAATCAGAACAGCTGTAAGCATGTCCACCTCCCATGAAGTCTCTGGGACAAATTCACCAGGGATTTAAATGCTGTTGTGTGTCACACATAGGATGTGAGTGGGAAACCATTGCTAGCTGTAAAATACTGTAACATGCACCTTGGCATTCAGTGAATGTGGAATACAAGTGTGACATGCTGAAGGGGTGTAGCAGGCAAGTCCGATTGCAAGGAAGGATGTGTGGTGGAGCAGCCTTACACTTTATTGTTCCTTTTCCTCTCCAGCCCCACCTGCCTTCTCTGTATAAATTACACTGACATCCAAACTGCTGCAAGTTGCACTATTTTACTTCTGCGCCCAGGAGAACACCCTTACTTCTATCTCTCTCTGCTTTGTTATCCTCTTGTGAAATCCACGCGCACACTGGCCACCAGTTTCTAAATCTGAGCTCTTCACAGTATGATGGACTGTACACAAAAATTACATTTCACTATTCAGAGATCCTCGTGGTTCAGCAATCCTGCTGCCCCCCCTGCCTTTGAATGTTTCGAATCCAAAGTGTGCATGCCATGTGACATATTAAAGTAGGAGTGATGCCACCATTGACCTAAAGGTAATGTTGATGTAAGAAAAAAATCAAGTTTGATTTGTTTATTTTATAGAGAGATTGGTTTGAACCTTAAACCTCCAAATCCAAATCTGGTGCTAATTTAACTTGTGAACTCATGTTTGCTAATAACAAAAAAAAATCTACATATTAGTATTGCAAGAAAAATACTTTGAAAGCCTTTTAAGCATCTTTCGCTCTCATTAATTTATTTAATCCTCTGATCTTTCCTTCTTTTAAGTTGTTTTTTTTTTAAAAAGAGACAAGTGAACTGAAAAGCTTTGTCACTTAAAAAAGGTTTAAAAACTGTATAAGATCCCAAATAATTAAGAGACTATGTAGACTTAAACATTACAAATAAATACAAAGCAAACATGTTTCAAGTGAGGAGGAGGAAGCAGTATGGTTAGAATGACTGGGAGTCAGGATTCCTGGGGTTTTGTTCTGCACTCTGCCACACACAAACCGGGGATAATAATGAAGGTTACCTACCTCATAAGGTTTTTATGACACACATTTTATGATGTTTTAAAAATGCTTCAAGACACTGAAATGAAAAACATTCTAGCAGTAGAAAGCTGGACCAAATACAGATCTGGTGCAAGTTCCAAATTTTGCCCATTGTTTTCAAAGTCTGGAGTTTCATCAAGATTTTCAAAAGTGTCTGGTGGGAATCTCATCTTCTGTGTATCTGAGTCTGATTCCTCTGTTACTTTATTCACTGACAGGTGCCAATCTGCCCAGAATTGTAGCTTTTTCTTGTGTTGTGGTTTTTGTTATCATTCTTAAAATATTTGAAAAATGAGCAGAAAAAAAGTGTGATGTTTACCATGTCTCTTACAGATCTTAGTGTAGATAACCAAGAAAAAGTATTGCATAACTCTACAAAAACCCAGTGTCTATTGGAAAATATAGATAGTATACATGAAATCAGAGAAAAAAACAATAATTTGTACCACTTCTTCACAAATCATTACAGCCTTGGCATTGATACTACAGTGATGAAAGCAACACAAGTATGTAAGAGACTGGAATACACTGATGTTATTTAACAACAAAAACAAAGAATAAGTCTATTCATTTCTGATGTGTCCAACACCATGAAGAGTTAAGAACATATGTCTGGCCATACTGGGTCAGACCAAAGGTTCATTCAACCCAGCATCCTGTCTTCCAGCAGTGGCCAATGCCGGGTGCCCCAGAGGGAGTGAACAGAACGGATAATCATCAAGTGATCCATCCCCTGTCGCCCATCCCTGTCCATCCTGGCTAATAGCCATTGATGGACCTATCCTCCATGAACTTATCTAGTTCTTTTTTGAAGTTGTGGGACCTCAACATCTCTGAAAAAATCACTTGTTTTGGAGCTTGAGTAGGGATGTAGATCTGGGTGTGACAATATTGACCTGAACTTTGTCAGTGGAGTATTATGACGGTTCCAAGTGTGAAATGCTGAAGCCTGTTTGGTACAAACTACAACATAAGAAGTGATAAGGTAGGTCTCAGCCCTGACCTGGATACTTTGCAAAGATTCCTGTTAGGAAATCATAAAAGGGGCCCTCCTAAGAGTACATTGTGTAATAGGTGCAAGATGTATAGAAGAAAAGTCTGCTAGATAGCTTAGAACAGTGATTCTCAAACTTTTGTACTGGTGACCCCTTTCACATAGAAGCCTCTGAGTGTGCCCCACCCGTTATAAATTAAAAACTCTTTTTAATATACTTAACACTATTATAAATGCTGGAGGCGAAGCAGGGCTTGGGGTGGAGGCTGACAGCTTGCGATCCCCCAGGTAATAACCTCATGACCCCCTGAGGGGTCCCGACCCCCAGTTTGAGAACCCCCGACTTAAAGGCCTGAGGATATAGAAGCTAAGTAAGGGAGGTGGAACAGCAGAAAAGAGGCATTTCTTGTTTCAGCAAGCACCCTGCACCCTTTTCACAACCACGGCATATTTCACAACCCACCGAGAGGAGAGTGATCTCTCTTTTCCTTTCAGTGCACACACATAGAACTATAGAATTCACCAGGACTGATGTCTGTCAGCTCTCCCTGCAGTCACAGGGAATCATCGGTGAGAGGTTTGCTCATTTTGACCCTAATAAACAATCCAGACTCAGTGCTCCGGAAGAAAGGGGACCTTTCCTCAGCCATGTCTGTTGTCACGATCTGGGGGGAAATGTCCTCTCCACCCTTGTCTCTAATATCCTGAGCCCGACATGGCTACACTGCATACATTGTCCACCCTCAGTTTAGTGATTAGTGTAAGTCACTGCACAATCACCATAGTGAAGTATCTAACCCCATTTATATCCTGGGATGCCACTGTGGTCAAATTCTCCCCTATTGAAGTCAATGGAGTTTCAACAGGGATTAATTTAACCCAAACTAGTTTGGTGAGTTCTGCTCCTGGGGGAAGGAGAGCGGGTGTAGAAACTACCCAAAGCTTTGTTCCTCCCCAAAGTTAAGAAAATAGAAAGTTAACCTTCCTAAGGGTGTGCCTTTGTTTTCCTGTTGCTCCTCTGTTTGAATAGATACTTCCCCTTGTCTTTCAGGTATTTATGCAGTAACATCTGGCAAATTCCATAGGCTTAAGCTCTTGGATCAGTGTAATTGTTCTCCAGAATTTGTGCATACCTCGTACAATGGAGTTGCTCCCAAAAGGACTGAATATGGCATTTATCCAGAGGTGATGTGTACTTTGCACATTGGTGAGTGGGAGTAACGGAGTCTAAACTGATGTAATGCTGAGGTGTTGTGAGGGTGATGGGTGTGGGAAGGGGTAGGAATGTGTGAGGTCTATTTCAACTAACTCCTTCTGACACCTTCTGATTGGTTGCTTTGCCTGCTACTCTTTCGTCCATCTCCTAGATGAGTGAGTTGCACCAGTTTCGAATGTGTTTGGTTTCTGTTTGTCTGTCTGTCTGACAAGGTAGGTGAGATAATATTCTTTATTAGACCAACTATCTGTTGGTGGAAGGTACAAACTTTCGAGCTACACAGAGCTCTTCAGGGCTGGGGAAGGAAACAGAGTGTCTAAGCCAGTGTTTCTCAAACTGGGGCCCCCGCTTGTATAGGGAAAGCCCCTGATGGGCCAGGCCAGTTTGTTTACCTGCCCCGTCCGCAGGTCCGGCCGATCGTAGCTCCCATTGGCTGCGGTTCGCCGTTGCAGGCCAATGGGAGCTGCTGGAAGCGGCGGCCAGTACGTCCCTTGGCCTGCGCCGCTTCCAGCAGCTCCCATTGGCCCGGAGCAGCGAACCGCGGCCACTGGGAGCCGCGATCGGCCGGACCTGCAGACGGGACAGCTAAACAAACCGGCCTGGCCCACCAGAGGCTTTCCCTGCACAAGCGGCGACCCCAGTTTGAGAAACACTGGTCTAAGCTAAATACAAGTTGGGACTTGAGAGAGATTGTTAAGCAGATGGGGTAAGGCATGTTGGAGGCAGTCATTTGAAGCGGGCAATAAAGGGTCGCAGGCAGTGTGGTGTGTTACAAATTGTTGAAATGAGCCATAAAACCAGTATCCCTGTTAAGTCCGTGGTTTCTGATGCCTAACGGAGTTATGAATTTGAGTTCCCAGTTTCACCTTTTGAAGGTCTTGTGCAGGTTTCCTTTGAGGACAAGTTTTGAAAGATGAGATGTGTTCGCTTTGTGTCTGTCTGTCTGTTTTACCCTGCCACCATCATGGTAATATCTAGGTACGTTCCAGATAATAGCAATAGCTTAATCCCTAGTGGACTGCATGACATCTCTGTTTCTTTGTGGTTTGGTTATGGCCAGTTGAGTTAAGTTTTTTTGTTTCATTTTGGGGACCAACAGGGGTGTCAACATTAACTTACACCACCTTACACGTCACCTTTGAATTTCACCCATTGTATTCTCATTATGGTCTCAACTCACGTCATCCCTCAACCTTTAGGAGTTTTGGGGGGCATCTTAATTCCAAGGATATTCTAACCTGTGAGCTGGGCATCATTTCTGAATTGCCATAGAGAGCATGCTGTCTTATTCAGTGATGTGAAAACAAGGAGCGGCAGCGCAAACAACCGATTAATGCAGTCATAAAAGCAGAGGTGGGTGTTTGTTAATTGCTCTGAGCCCACACCCCAATAAAGGCCTTTTTGATAGTATGGTGCCAAAATACACGCACATACAAATTCCATGCATACTATTCTTATGTGTTTAGGATCCATGTATGAAGAAGGGGCATCTCCATTTCTGTAGTCCATCTGCTTTTCAGTAGAACAACACTGTAACAGTGTGGGCCACTGGACTCGGAGTAAGAAAACCTAGCTGCTGTAAGATCTGCATGCTTTCACTTCTCTGTCTCTCTCTTTACCCTCCATTCCCTGTGTGCCTTGTCTATTTAGATTGTAAGCTGCTTGGAACAGAGACTGTCTCTGACTATGTATTAGCATGGATCTTAGCACAATGGGGTCTCAGTTGGGACATTGAGGAGCGACCATAATACAAATAATGAATAATTATAAAAATAACACACCAGTTGGGACCCCAAATTATATTACATTCCACAAATAAATGTGCCAAAACTTCCTTGATATCAAGAACCTTAGACTGTCTGTGTGTGTGTGTGGTGTGTGTGTGTGTGAGAGAGAGAGAGATGCAGAATAAACAGGTACAATCGCCTTTAAAGCACATATGATCTGAGTTGTTTAAAACCCGAGCTTTAAAACCCTGCCACAGATGACAAATTTAATACAAAAAAAGAGTGAAATCACTGGCAGAGACTTCCCAGTTTGACCATTTAGGAGTCTGAGTGGGTATTGATTTGAGGCGAATATTCTAAAGTTTGCGTTACCCTTTGAAAAGTGCTAATGTAGTTCTTGTCACTTTAAATTAACTTTAGATAAGAGGGACTGACAGAAACATGAAGATGTGTGAACTATATTTGACTGATATTCTGTCAAATATTGCATGGGGTTATGATCCACAACTTTTCCCATCTGCTGCTCAAACCTGAATCCTTGAATGCACAATGGATTAATTACCATATTTTGTTCTGATTTCACTTAGTAGTATAAAAGACTGTGAATGTTAAATGTACCCTTAGAAATGGAAGGCGGGTGAGGGGCTTATTTAACCGTTTCTATACCCATATACGTGAATATACCCACTCCTCAAAATACTTGAGCTCCCAGAAATCAACAAGAATTGCTTAATACTCAGAATTTCATTCCGCTTCCTTTCTGTAGAGGTTTTTTTTCCCCCTCAAAAACAATAATTTCTCTTTATGCAGCATCTGGGGATCCCAAAGCATTCAGTGGGCATTATTAATTTATTATGTCCACCCCTGCGACATATAGTGTTGTTGACCCCATGCTGCAGATGGATACGCTCTGGCATGGAAAAGTAGAGGGTCAAATTTTCCAGAGTTGCCACATTTTTGGGTGACCAATGTGCTGAGCTTATGTATCTCCCAATTACTTCAGTTGGAGATGTGATTCCTCAGGGCGCAAGCTGTAGGCTTCTAAAGCAGGACACCCCAAAATGGAGGCACCCAGAATTAAAAGCTCTTTTGAAAATGTGGGCCTAAGCAACTTGTCCAAGGTCTTACAATGAGTCAATGGTGGAATTGGGAGCAGAGCCCAAGAGTCTTGACTCCGAGTCCTTTCCTCTACCTTGCCTTCTAACTGTGGCAATGTAATGTATAGATGAGGCCTTGGAGAAGTGTATACTTGTAGTGGCCAGTTTATTTCCTTGGTGTTGTCCGCAAAGCAAATAGACATATAGCAAATTGATCAAATCCACAAATTCCAAAGCTCTGTTCTTTCTTAAGAGGACGTTGTATACAGCAATGGCATCAGTGAGTCTTGCTAATTTTGCAACACACTGTAGTTTCTGTTAGAAGGAAAGTGGATTGATCATGGCTTTGTGGATTGGGAGCATTGATACCTGATAGAATAATTTCTCCCTTGATGCTATCCACTAGGCCTCTAACGTGGAGCTGTATATGGAGAAGCTCCATATTTTATGTCTTGCCATTTGTTGTTGAATCTCATATTTCCTTGTTGGCAAGGGAGGGGAGTTTTCTGGGAGACAACCAAATTAATCGGAAGAGTTAGTAGATGAAGATGGATCTCATAAGATGGAGGACAAAAATTAGAGAGAGGGTGATATAAGATCCTCTTCCAGAAGAAATTACGCAAAGGTTTGTGCCGTTTCATAACAAGTTAATGAAGGGTGAGTGACTCACATTTATCTGTGAGAGTTCTTCTCTCCAGCTTCTAAGATTTCTTTAAGATTAATATTGCCATTCTCTGGTCCCAGACTACATTTCTATGTTCAGATAACTTTCCTCATAGATGTCCACAAACATTTTTCCTTCCCATTTTTTTTTTTCTTGTCAGTGGACTCTTGTGTTCTTTTTTGGATTCCATTTTTCTCCTTCCTCCACTCTCCAAGGCCTGATTTTGGTATTTGTCTCCTCTGTTTTTTTTCTTTGATCATCAGGTGGGGGAAGGAAGCACGTTTTACTGCAGTATAAATAACAATAACTGCCTTATTGGTGCGAGAGGGACGTCACTGCCCGGGAGGTATAAGACATTTACTTTTATATTTTCTTTTTTCATTCTCTTGGGGGAATCTGAGGAAATATTGACTGGCCCTATCAGAAAAAAGGCAAGTGAGACATTCCAACAGCAGGAAACCCTGGATAACTATTTAGGGTATGATTTTAAAATGCGCTCAGTATTGGCTTAGCTGTGCTCCCATTGAAGTCAGTCCTGTTGTCCTCAGTGGGAGGAGAGTTAGGACAAGGCCGAATGCTTTTGAAAATCCCAGACTTAAACTCTATAACAAAAAAGATGTGGAAAAGACTACAACGTTAGATACATCTTCCTATCTTCACTGCGCCCAACCTATCATCAGACCCAATTCTTCAATTTTTGTTCATTTTGAATAGCATTTATTCACATGAGTAGTTTCATATCTACATGGGTAAGTACTACTCAGCGTGGACAATGGTTGCAGCATTGGGCTCCTGTTTAGGAAATATATTCAGGAAGGAAGAGGTCTGATGTTTCTTTAAAGCAGGGGTAGTCAATAGGCGTACCGCAGGCCAAATTCAGACTGCCAGATGCTTTTGAATGGACCCCGAAATCTTTTTATTTACTTATTATTCTTATTGTTATTATTTTTGTTTAGAACCAGGACCTTGACTATATCTTGACCACGAAATTTGGAACTTGACAAAAAATAATTGATTACCCCTGCTTTGGAACATCTCATTAAGTGTCATAAAGATTAGTGAGAGATGGATGGATGCCCTTGCCCCAAAGACAACAAAAATAGAAGGATCTGTTGAAATTTTTCATAGTGAATTACAATCCATTACTGAAAATCAAGAAAAAGTTAAATCTGAGTTGGAGAGTCTGGAATCATTCTTTGGGTCTTTACCCAAATATTACATTGCTTGTATTAAAAGATGCATATATTAAAGGATAATCATAGAATGTGCAGATATTCAGGGGCTTTAGGGTATGGATTCAGCTAAGGTAGTTTTGCAGTTACCGGAAAATATTTTTATTTAAAATCTGGTCCATTGACTTGCATAGAATGAAAGATTCTGAATTCCACGTCCACCTATAGAGAATCTGGATTTATCTCAGGAAGCAGAAAGAAGAAAAGCGCCATCTGATCTCTGCTGTAAACTGCTGTCTTTATGTATCTGATAAAGGACACCTTCTACGGACCATGATGATAATATATTTAAGAAGTTGCCTACATGCGTTTCCTGATGATTGGAAGGCAGCTCAGCTCAGAAGACATTTATATGAATTACTTAAGCAAGAGGAATTCTTTTATTGGTGGTATGGCATCCAAATTTTGTCCTGCAAACCTACAGGGCATATTGCGGAGGGTAAAGGTTACTGTGTGTGTGTGTGTGTGTGTGTGTGTAGTGAAGTCAAAAGGTTCTCAAAAACTAAGAATGAGTTCGCTGTGACTACTTGGATACAAAGTAATGCATGTACTTATGAATTTGCAGGATGGAGGCCTAACTTATTATGTTATTATTTGTATTGCAGTGGTGCCCACGAGCCCTAGTTATGGATCAGGATCCCATTGTGTGATGTGCTCTACAAACAGCAGACAAACCCTGCACGAAGAGCTAACCATCTAAATTGAGGTCTAACTCCTCAACCTCCTAAGAGGAGGAGGAATTTCTGACAGATTTTGCAGATGTAGGAATCTCAGAACTTCCCTATTTTCTGTCATTTTAGTTGACTACTTGTACTTGGTTTCAACTAATTTTGGGGATTTCCATATATTTATATTCCTTTTATGACCCATGAATTCCACAAACAGGTAGCACAAGGGAACAACACGCTTTGTTTTGGTTAAGTTAATTTGTGAGATGTTTATTCTCTTCTGTCAGCTGAGGACTATATATGATCATTTGTTCTAACTGTCCTTTTGTTCTAAAACCTAATTGTTTTGTATCAACTTTTCAAATGTATAAATAAAATATCTTTAGAAGAAAAACACGTGTTGCGGAAAGTCCGTTTCTGAGCACAAGATATCACAGGAAACAAAAGGTTATCGTGAACTTAGTAAACCTATCTGTGGCCAAGCAATGATCAGCTAGCATCAATGGTAAGCTACAGAGGAGCATGCAGGTCTACTCCCGGAAGAGGATGCTGCTGCAAACGCCAGTGATTTTGGAGAGGAGGATTCAGAAGCTGTGTCATCTTCCCTTCACAGATTTGATGTACCTGCTGACAAAAGAGAAACTGGAGAAAATGGGGAGCAACAATAAAATCTTATGGCCTGATCCAGTTCTCGGTGGCTTCAGTGGGCTTTGGATCCCCCCTAACTGGCCAGGAGGATAGACAATAGGCTGATTCTTTGCCTTCCAAGATATGGAATTTCCTCTTTACATTCCTATCTCCCATCTCAGTACATGCCAAGTACTCACACTGTAGTACTCTCCCATTGTGCTCTAGTGCTCATGCGGAATTACTGCGCACTGATAATTCACACCAAACACTCATTTAAATTTCACAATCACATAAACATTCATTTAAACTATTTTGATTGTAGGCGGCTTTGCACTGGAAACATGAAAATGTGAGTTTTCTGTGTTATTCTTCATATTAAGGTTTGCGGCCAACAGCCAAAATTGTAACACTAGCATAACAGAAACCCCAGCACCTCCTCTTCGCTACAGCTTATAGTTAACTTTGTCCCTGTAGTCTTGAGCCCACCTTCCAATATGGAGGGTGACCCCTTTGACCTCTGCAGCCATACCCCACATCTTTACAGAATGACAAGTGACTCCACACGTTTTGACCTTCTGAAGAGGTCTAGAGGATCCCTTCTGGCCTTAAAATTCTTCAATTGTGAAAAGGACATTTTGTCAAAATTTTGTGGGAAAGAGAAATTTCAGGGCCACAAAATGACTGTTATAAGTGACAAAATATAGTCTATATTTTTCAATGGTCTATGAGGCCTGGTCCCCACTAACCCCCCACTTCGGACTAAGGTACGCAAATTCAGCTACGTTAATAACGTAGCTGAATTTGAAGTACCTTAGTCCGAACTTACCGCGGGTCCAGACGCGGCAGGGAGGTTCCCCCGTCGATGCCGCGTACTCCTCTCGCCGAGCTGGAGTACCGGCGTCGACGGCGAGCACTTCCGGGATCGATTTATCGCGTCTAAACCAGATGCGATAAATCGATCCCAGAACATCGATTGCCTGCCGCCGGACCCTCTGGTAAGCGTAGACGTACCCTAAGACAGCTTTATCTATGGTTTCAGAGTAGCAGCCGTGTTAGTCTGTATCTGCAGAAAGAACAGGAGTAACTTGTGGTTAGAGACTAACATCATTCAGAAGACCTCTCCAGTGAAGTCAAAGGCTTAAGAGGAGCTTGTGACTAGAACTGGGCAAATAACAGATTTTTTCAGTTCACTAGCAATTTAAAAAAAGTTTGGGGTTGAACTGAAAAATAATTTTATTTTATTTATTTTTTTAATTTTTAGCATATCAAAAAGTCAGAAAAAAAACATTCTTGCAGGGTCAAACAAAACATCCTGAGCACGACTTAACATTTTTTAAAAATAAATAAAATTAAAGGAAATTTCAAAATGAAAAGTTGTTTCAAATAAAAACCGGACACATTTAATTTAAAAAAAGGTCAAAATTAATTTTTTTTAATTTTCTCTTTTCATTTCAGTGGTGGGGCTTGACGGAAACAATTTGGCAAAATCTACACAAATTTGTTCAGTGATTGTGTAGCCCAATCTGCATTTTTGCCCCCCCAAAAGTTTCAGTCATAAAGGTTCACAAGACACTACTTGTGACGCATTATACTTCACTGAGAGACATTCCATATGCCCTAGAACTGCACAGGCTTAATTTTTAAGATAATACAGAATTGTTGAGCTATATGCAGCAATCACACAAAGGTTTATAGATGGGCCCAAACTGAAACTCATGCCCAGAACGCCCTCAGGCTTTGGAGGAGTTTCAATCCAAAATCAGACAGGATGTGAATTTTGCAAATGGCCTCTGTCACGGAGTATTGGGGGACTCAGGGCCCTGCACCCCAAGCCTCCTGCGATTCACCATGACTCTCAGCCAGCCAGTAAAGCAGAAGGTTTATTTGGATGACGGGAATACAGTCCAAGACAGGTCTTGCAGGCACAGACAACAGGGACCCCCTCAGTTAGGTCCATCTTGGGGTCCCAGGGCATCCCAGCCCCCCTTGGGAGATCAGAGCAAGCTCTGCCTCCCCACCATCTCACCACCCAGCTTCCAAGACTCTGCCTTCAGCAACCCCTCCCACAGCCTTTGTTCAGTTTCCCGAGCCAAGGTGTCACCTGGCCTCCAACCCCTTCCTGGGTTCTCATGTTACAGGCTCAGGTATTCGCCTTCGGGCAGACTCCCATCCCGCAATGCAGACTATCCTAGCAACACTCCCCTGTCAGCATTCACACACCACAGTAAGAACAGACCCAGTTCGTCACAGCCTCTACCTATATAATGCGACAAGCCAAAGGCTCAGATCCCAAAATCCCTGGAAGTTTGGAGGGAGGGTATTCTGAATCTGAACCCCTCTCTGGGTGTGAATTTTGTACTAGGTCTATGCTCTATAAAAGTCTTACGCAAGCCCCATATTGGAACATCTATGAAATTAGGGGTGAGGCTGAGATCTGGGTCCAAATTTTGCAGCTTTGGCTCACCTCACGATGGTGATTGTGGTGTGTATACCTGTGTATCCAATCAGGTATTGCCTTTCTGTTTTCTGCATGCCACACTGCTACAGGGTCAGCTGTGAGGCAGATGCCCTTCTGAGTTCAGATGTGAATGAAATAGCGCGTGTTTTGTGCTCTTCAGGACCTGGAAAACAAATCAGTAACAAATTCAGTATTATATATGGGGGGAACTGGTCATGAGTGGCAGGTGGGGCTAAGTCCCGCAAAAGAAGGCCCCAGCTGTCAGCTGTACTATATACAGCATAGGTATGATGTGGCACGTACAGCAGCAACGCGGGGTGTCTTATGGTGCCTGATACTGGTGTAGCTAAATGGCACCAGCAGGATTCTTGAAGCACATGAGCTAAAACCGCCGCACGGCACAGGGACAGGGATTCTAGCCTTTCAGTGGGTATATCCCAATGAGTCCCTGGCCACAGAAGTTAGGATTCAGGGGTCCCTACAGCTGTGGTCCCATCTCATTGCCTCTGACCCTGCTTCTCTAGGCCTCACAATGTGTGTGGGGGGGGGTCTGGATGGCAAGGGAATGGTTCTGAGTGGGGAGAGGGAGGGTGGGTGTGTTCTGAGCTGGGGAAGGCAGCCCAGAGGGGGCTTTTCCAAGCTGGGAGATGGGTTTGAAGCTTGAGGGAACAGATAGGAGTGGGAGGCATTGTGGGGGGTGAGGGGGCGGAAAGGAGAGGAGGTCAGGGGAGTGAAAAGTGTTGAGTAGTTGGGCAGGGGTCATGGGGGTTGATCTGGGGGGATGGGAGGGGTTTCTCCACCTGGTAGGTGTGAGGAAGTGGGATTAGGCAAGGGGGGGGTCTCTGAATAAGGAAGTATGGGCTGGCAGTAGCTGAGGGGATTTGTAGGAGTTCTGAGGATGAAGGAAAGGGGGTGGCGTGAATTGTCTGAATGAAGGTGTTTGGGTGGTGGAGTTGGGAGGGTAACAACTAGATTGGATAGGGGGTAGAGCAAGGCAGAGAAGATCTGTGAGAGAAAACAGGAAAGGGCACGCAGAGGGAAAAATACAGGTTGCTTCTGCACAGCCCTTTACGGCAAAATAGCTGAGCTTTTCACTCTCAAAGGGAATCTTCTCTTACCACTGCCTCCACGACCAACCTCATCCCCATCCTGCCTGCACACTGTGTCCTCCCTTCCCTGCATCCCAGTGTCTTGCTTTGAAAGTCCGGTCACCCTGCAGGGAGGGGATAGGAAAGGATTGATGAGAGGAGACTCTTGTGCTTTGCTGCCCCACCATTTATGTTGGGCATTAGCCACTCCTGATTATGTGCACATTGTATTTCCTCTTAGTTATGCTGTTTGGAGCCTGCAGTTTCAGACAAAGGTTTTGTACTTGTTCCATGTTAATCTTAGTTAATGGTCTGTTTGGTTGGGTACAGGCACGGCTAAAAATCCCAGCCCGTTCCAGACATCCAAAACAAAGCATATGGTTGACAAGAAATAATGCCAATAGAGACCCATATGTGTCTGCTGGTCTGCCTAATCTATCTGTCTACCTTTGTACTTGTATAGTTCCCATTACCGTAATATCTGAGCGCCTTTATAAGTTAAACACAGACTATGCTTGGCAAAAGCATGAATATGGAAACCCTGCCCACAGACAGAGTTGCCAAGACAAATATGGATCATATCCTGCCACCATTCAATGCACGGAATTCCTATTAGGAGTCAATGGGAGTTTTGCATAAAAATCAATGGAAAGATTTGACCCTTTTCAAAACAGAGCAGTCTGTGGTGTACATTGTACTGTCTCTGTTGTGCACAAAAGATAAAACCCACATTTCTCTAGCTATTCCCTTCAGCTAGCATGCCCTTTGGAATGTACCTTTTTCACCCCACTAGCATCTAACTAGCATCCCAAGATGGTTTTCAGTAAAAGTGCTGTAAAAATGTAAAAGCTGGCGGTGCCTGGCTTTTCAGTCACTTATAAATATTATCGCTGATTATTCACACCTGAGCTCACGGCGTGGTATATATTTTACTATCTGAGAGAAATTCAGAAATAAAATAACTGTGTTATTAAATGTGGGGGGTTAACATCATTATATCTAAAGGTAAAAGCACTGTCTGAAATCACCTCAGAGGGATGTTGACTGAAAGCAGCTGCTGGTTCAGCCGGTGGTTTAGGATGTTCTATTGCTTAGCTACTAAATAAATCCCCTTTTGCCCTGCACTGCCTCCAGCAAGCCCTTAGCCTTCCCCACTCTGTCTTCCCCACACTGTTTCTCTATTTTTCCTCATAATCTCAGCCCTGATTCTCTTTTTCCCATTCTCCTGAATGTTGAAGTCATGACCTTTGTGGTTTATAGGCCACAAGAGACTGAGCTAAATGTGTTAGCACAGAGTCAAAACAAGTAATAGCTGGCCAATTAAATTAATAATCCATATTGTTACAATGTTTAACCACGGCTGTTTCCTCAGTGGTCTGTTTAAATCACAGCCAAGTCCTGACCTATTAAAATGAATAACTGGAATTATGAGAAACTCTATTTAATAAACACAGCAAGGAACGCAACACAATTGGGTATGAAATATTTATTACCATTTTAAGCAGCAGCAGCTAGTTGAAATTTAAGACCGGATTAATGAAGGAGTTTTAATTTCTGGGTGAGAGTGGAAAACTTAAACCTGGAACATTTCCTTGATTTCCTGGCATGGACGAGATTCGAGATGGAAGCACAAGATTCACAATTTCCCCTGTAGAGCTCTCCAGCCTCGCTCGACTCAGGGTGAGATCAAAGCAAGCAGGCTCCAGACAAGTGGCTCAAGTGGCTTCAAAAACCCAGGGGAATAAGGGCTAGAGCACTAGACATGAGCCGTCTTGGATTTTAAAATTAAAACTCCTGCCAACTGCTATCCTATGGAGAGTGATATTAATGGGAAGGCCGGTGCGGATCCACTGACAGCAGGGTATGTGTGTGCAATTTTTTGCATTATACCACAGCCACAAAAATGCTCTTCTCTCTGCAATGTGTCAGACCTCAAAACATTTTGTGAAGAATAGAAAACATTTTAAAACTGTTATATTTCAATCAGTCCATCTATTCATTAAAGCAAGAATACTCCAAGCGATAGAGATTTGTATTCATGTTTCAATGCATTGTATGTCATTCTCCATCCAAAACAACAACAACAAAACCCCTAAAAATAAAGTTCCTTTAAAATACAAATGGACATGTTATGAGGGTCTGAAAATAGGTGACTGTCCAAGCTAGAATATTTTCCTTTGTTTCCTACTGCACCCGATGCAATAACATTGAAAAGATTAATATTATGCAAAACCCAGTACAACAGAACCGTTATGCGGTACCACGTCAAGGAGCTACGTAATAATCACTCTCTGCTGCACACCCACCTGGCGCATCATCCCGATAATGATGTATCCTTTCAGACATCTGGGCAATAATGGTTCCACACCACAAATTGGCACAATCCATCAGAAAGGCTGTGAAGCAGTAAACCACTACCCTAATTTGAGAAAATACGGAGAACTACCGGCGCTTCCAACGGGTCTCGTTTTAGTGCATGCTCTGACGACTTCAGGATCCATACGCTTTTTTTTCTTTTAAGTGTATTGGTCCCAGTGGTGGGTACCAGATTGACAGCAGTAGAGACAGAAGCCTCCGGCTTAAACACAGAACAAATACAGCATGTACAGAAGCGGGGCAAGTTACTCCATGCTGCGCCAAACGTATGCTTTCCCCCTAACCTGGAGGAACCACGTCTCAGGATAATTCAGTTTCCACACCCTTTTAGTCCCTCTGGTAAGACTGTCAAGCACGTCACTTATGCTGGTGGGTTCTGGGACATCCACTAGGAAGTCGATTATGACATAAAGCACTGAACAATATTCCTAGTGAGAGCATTGGGTTGTGATAGCCAATTGCTCATCTCACATGCGGGATCTCTCAAGACTTTATCCCATCTCCTTTCCTGGTCTATCTGTGTGAGACTGGTAGGGTAGAGTATGAGACATTTGGGTTGGAGTATGATATGACTGCTGCTCATCTTCAGCTCCTATCTTTGCACTGAACACACAGTCTGCTGTTTCTGTGCTTTCCCACCCCCAGTTGAGATCAGGCCCATTGGGCTAGGTGCTGCACAAACACTTCTTAAGAGACAGCCCCTGCCTTAAAGAGTTTACAAACCAACTAGACAAGCCAGTCAAAGGATCGGAGCAAGGAAGTACAGTAGAATCTCTATTTTCTGAACTAATTGGAGACTGAGGCATTCATAAGCTCAAAAAGTTCATAAAATCGAACGTCTCAAAATTACAGTAGGTTCGGTGCATAAATTGCGGTGTGGTGCCCTGCATGCCTATCTTCTGCTCCTTCCAACCACACAAAGTGATTTCCAGTGCACTGAAGGCACTGGACTGTGAAGGGCTGTTGTCTTTTTCTTCATCAACATCACTTTTGTTATGGGATTTGGGGGGGGGGGAAATTGGTTCCAATACCTGGTTGTTCTTAAGATTAGTGTTTATAAAATGGAGGCAGAGCTGTATTGTTATCATGGTTTTACAGATGGGGACCTGAGAGTGAGAGAGTATGTGACTTGCCTGTGGTCAGACAGGGAGTAAATGGCAGAGTCTGGCACTGAACCCAGATTTCCTAAGTCCTAGTCTAGTGCCTTAACCACGACTATTAATTACCTTAAAATACTGATGCTTTCCGCCCCATCTCCCTTTTAACTCTTAACAGATTTTCAGAACCTTGGATCTACAGTCCTGAAATACTTCCTCACCTGAAACAGTTAAACTGGTCCTTTGTAAATCCTCTTTGCAAGAGAAATCCTTTCCCAGCTGTCTCTTGCCCACTCACCCACCTACCCAATATGGATCAAGATGGGGAGATTATCAGTCTTTTCATAATTTTAATAACCATTAACTGACTTGGTGCACCATTCATCTCAAGCCACTTTGCAAACTTAGTCATGTAGATCCTGCCCCAAAGCCCTTTCAAGTCAATGGGAGTCTTTCCACTGACTTGCGTGGGCTTTGGATCAGGCCTACATAGAAACCTTTTCACATGACACTAATATGCAGCCACAACTAGGGTGAAACATTGCAGCTGTCCAATAGCATACAGCAACGCCACGTAACAGTTTAGATCAGGGAGGGAAGAATGCTATATTCCAGCTGAAACAGCAAATAGAATTTTGGGCAGGCAGAACACAGCTGGAAATTGTCCAGGGTGCTAGGTTCAATGACCGCATTCTTGTGAGAAGTGATCACTGTAGGTTAGTTTTATGGTACGTCACATTTAAAAGACAACACTTATAGTCGCTCTTAGCACCAGGCTTAACTGCTTGATATATAATTTTAAAGTGAAGTCACCTCTCTCTGCAATAAGTGATTTGTTATCTAAACTCAGTCTCTGCTAATGGGTCACATATCAGTGAGGTGTTCTACTATACCTATGTTTTATTAGGTCTGGCTTACGTTCTTTTAGAGAGTTTAATTTCTCCTCCTTTATATACAAGCTTGTGTCAGTTGCCTGAGCATTTTTGTGTATGTGGCTGTCTTTTAAACTCTGTACAACTTTATATTAAAGAAAAATTTTAAAAAGCTTCAAGCATGATTTCAAAATCATATGTATCTTACAGTATTTTCATCTGTAGGGCTCTGAGAATGAGCTAATTAAAAACAAAAACAAAAGCTTGTACATGAATCATGATTACATGTGTATGTAAGTTTACGAGGCCCTCAATTAGGCACTTAATTATGCTAAACAAGCACTTGCACATTTAAAAATAGATTGCCATTCCTCCAGACCAACCCACTTATTTAGAGGGGAGGAAGTAGGGTCTTGATAGTGGATGATGAATTTTTGTGACAAATTTTGGGATGAAAGATGCAAGTGCAAAGTATCATTATTCTTGTTTTATTTCTGTGCTTTCCTTTGGACATAAAGGACCACTTTCTGGAAAGGAGTGTCATATGTTCCCGCTGTTAACACAAAGATACCTGCCATGTGCTGTTGCTCTTACTCAGGGAAGAAGACATCTGCTCTATTCCATCCCATCTGAAAAGGCACAGGTCTGAGGGTGTGAGCTACACACATAAGCAGTCATCTCTACCAAGCTGTATTCCTGCTCCACAGCATCTTCCTGCGCCCTAAGTTTTCTATTCCTATTCTTGCCCTGAATATATTCGGGTGGATGGGGGGTTGGTGTCAACCGCCTTATTAGATAGTGTTGTTTTATTTTGACCACTTTAGCAGGAGGTGCAACTACTCTCATAGCAGTGGCAAAATTTAGCCCCAAAGTTTTTTTTTAATGCTCTTATTTAAGAGTTGTTATTACTTATTACAATAGATGTTCCAGTTGGGGCTGTCCAAATGGAATTAGGCCCCTTTGAAAACTCCAACTGCTACTCTTAAGCATCACCTGTTGTAAACATCCCAATGCATGTAAGTGCCATTGATTGCCTACTTTTAGGATATGCTGAATCTCTAGCTTTAGGCATACAACAATGATGCATCTTCAGGAAAATGTAGTATGCAGTGTAATGTTAATGTAGTCTTTTGTACCTAAACAGTATGTAAGATCTGGCTTGAATAGGATGTGAGAGCGAGCGACAGAGATCTGTGTATCTATCACAGAAGTATTTTAGCCACCAGGTATAACCAGGGCCAACTTCACAGCTAGTGTCACATGCACAGTTCTGGCACTAGAAACAAATTTTGGTTCAGAGAATGGGCATGCGACTAAATGGCATGTTTTGAGTCAATGGTGAACTTGCCTCCAAAAGTGGAAATCGTTACACGCTCTTAACTAAATGCTGAATTCAATGATATCAGCATGTCCTTGCAACCTAGATTCACAAGTTACAAGAATCCTTTGAAAATATACGTAGCCCACCCAGGTGCTTTGAATTGTAGGGACCTAATAATATAGTTCTTTTTCATATTTCTCCCCTTCTTGGGTGGTTTATTTTTATTTTATTTTTTCCCCTCCTATTTAGTCTTTATTGTATTTGGTGTTGTTTTCCCCCCTCCCTGTGCTCTTCTTCTAACCTCCCACCAGAAAGGGGGAGGAGAGTAATTTAAAATTTTAAAATCCAGACATCAAATATAAGCGATTTTACCCATTTGAGTGAGTTTTTAAGACTCCCTTTTTTTGCATAACTTCTCTGACATCCGTGTTTCCTTATACTCCTTCTCAGGTCTCTCTGATATGAGAGCAAGCCTATGTACCCAAAAGAAAAGCCATCTCCACACTAGCACTTTAAATGGGTTGCGTGTCCTGCTATGCAAATTTTAATACAGGCTGGAAGCAAGTTAGAGAACTAAGTGTAACCAGTTGGTCGGTTTGTTATAGGTCCTCCTCTGTGATTAATCCACAGAGAATATAAGTCTGTTCCAGTCCCAGTGTTAGCGGTTTGGCTCATTAGCTCTATAGCAGCTCATTTTTATTTAGCTTTGCAGGTCCCTGGTTCAATCCCTGGTGTCTGCCAAGATGGTGGCCCTCACAGAAGGATGGACAAAATCATTTTGGCTAATTTCAAATGCACTCAAGCATCATAGATTGGAAAACTTGACTTGAACTCAGTTGGCTTTTTCTCTTGGGAGAGACCATGAAGAGAGAGGCAGAGTGGCGTAGAGAGAGAATAAACCGTAATGGAAAAATTAGGCTGAAAAATGGAGAGCAGAATGTAGGCAGAGAGATATAAACACATACAGAGAGAGGTTGAGAGGAATCCAGTGGAGAGAGATCAGGCAAAATGGGAGCAGAGCATGGATATTGAGAAGCTAATACAATAGCACCATGAAAAGTGGGACAGGAAAGGTCAAGAGAGAAACAATCTAATGAGAATACTCTACTATCTCTTATCATGTGTATTGCACTTCACAGTCATTATCAAATTAAACCTTGCGACACACCAGTAGGTAAGTGAGCATTATGATCCCATTTAATGGACAGAGAATCTAAGCCCCAGTGAGATGAAAAGGGCTCCCCACAGCAAGTCCGTGGAAGAGCCAGGATTAGAACAGAGGACCTTTATGTCCCCCATGTGCCACGCCCATTTCTCCAAACCATACTCCCTCCCAAGGCTTTGGGGAGTATTCTACTCATAATAAAGGTCATAGTCTTCCATTCAGCTGGAAATGGAGGGGTGTATGGGGGTATCTTTCAGGGAAAATAAATGTGTGAGCTCTGCCAAGTTTTGTGAATTTAAAATATGGTTTGAGAGCGTCTCACTAAGGGTTTGCCTATCCCAATACAGAGTCTTCGTCATACACCACTGATGGGCAGCATGGAGATGTAGCATCAAGCAAGGATTTTACTAGATACAGTACTCTGGCCTTATCTACTCTAAGGACGTTTTGAAAACATTTCCCACTCTTGCTAACATTGGGTCAACTCCATCAGTGTTAGCAGTGTTGGGAACACAGGCTGTCACTGGTGTTTTATGCACCCTATTGATTAGACCAGTTCTGAGCAGGGTTAGATGTCATGCTGCCTACATTAGTGGTAGCCAAGTGTTCATCTATGCTAGGACTCCAAATGCTGGCAACACCAATGGAGTGAAACAGTGTCCGCAATGGTGAGAAATTTCCCCTGTCTAGACAGGGATGCTGAGATCCTTTTCTCTGATCACATTTGCAGTGTGGAAGTTGGCCCACATTAAGACTTGATCCAAAACCCATTGAAGACAATAGAGAGACTCCCATTGACGTCAGTGGGCTTTGGGATTAGGGCCTACTAACACTGCATTCAGATTCATTCCATGGTGATGGCACCCATACAGATAAACAAATAGAGGGTTTCAGTACTGCTTTCAAAACCTGTTTAGCTTTATGTGCTACAGATGCGGGATGAGTAATGTGGAAACTTGAACTCCATCCTTGACTTTCAGGTTCCCCACTTTCCCTCCCCCCCTCAGCATGAAATTCATGGCAAAGCAAAGTTCACCTGTTTTGATTTAGATACAAAATGTTTCAGAGTTCTAATTAGTGGCGGGGGTGGGGGATTTGTTTGATGTTAACAGATTTATGAATCTAATGAAAACATAAAAGGCAGGTAGCACCAAAAAAAAGAAAAGAAAAATAAGAAACAACAACAAACCCATAAGGAAAAATGCAATCAAAACCACATAACATATTGGGATTTAATTTTGCCTTTTAATTTGCCATTCTCCTTCTTTAGAGTCTGATAATATAGATGTTGTTGTTTTTTTAAATGGAAGTAATATGACATTCTATTTAATTTCCTCCAAAACAAGACAGTCTGGCTTACCAAATATAGCCTGACAAAGAAAAATAGGAATTTACTGATCAAAGATCAAAGTGTGCAGCGCTCCACCTTAAATCCCTCCTGCCCTATTAGACCCCCTTTAGTCGAGACAGAGAAACAAATTTCTCTCACATCAATGATGCCTCCATAATCAATTTCAAATAGCCCTTTGCATAGGGATGCAAATCTTAGCTTTCTCTTAATAAAGCATTTTAGAAGATGGATGTACTGATCTAATATTATTAAACGAAAAGTGGTCTCTTTTTAATCTAGAGATGCAGGGGCGTTAGTAACAGAGTGCATCAAAGGCCTGGTCTCTTTCTCTTCCTAATTATCAATAGTGTTTTATAATCTTATTAATATTGATACACAGTATACTGAAGATCTGTTAACGTATAATGTATGTGGAGGATAATTAACGAGATCCGAGTCAGATCAATCGCCTATTTGACAGCAAACGGTGTGTGGCTTATAAATTATACATATGCTAGGTATGGCTAGAAATGTTTAAAGTTTCAGTCCAATCCTTCCAGTACAGCACTGGGGAAACTGATGAACTTAAAGGCACAGTCCCTTGCCTGTTAGGTTTATACTGTACACTCAGAGGAATAACTCTTATTTAAAAATCAAAGAGTTCCATTAACTGCCAAGCTCTCATAGCAGCACAGAAAACACACCTTCCCCTTGTGAAGTGCTGCAAAACAAAGGGCAAAATCTTGTAAGAAAAAGGATGATTAATAAAAGTGAAGTAATTTTCCTTTTGATTTCTGAGAGGAGGTAGCACACAGGATGTTCCAAATGACAGAACTGATCCCACATCTTTGCACTGGCCTTTAACAAGGTTAGACTTGCTAGTGCAGTAAAGACAAGTAATAATCCCAATTAATATTGCATGTTTTGGTAGGTGCGAGAGCATGAAAGGTTTCTGCAGATTACTGTACACTCCCCAAAGCAGACGCTGTGTGATGAGGTGATGGGATGGAAATAAAACTTTCCTTTTTTTGTTGTTGTTACAGAGCTGATAAGCATGGAGCTGAGATGAAAGGAGATGTCAAGTTTAACAAAAATAACATATTATTATTAAAAATAATTTACCTCAGGGGTAAAACCTAATGCAGTAATGACTACTCAAGGCAGTGAAACTTCTGCAACATTATGGAAACGGTTCTGATCTCCTCTGCTCTTCCACAGCAGATCTTGGGACAAACTCACGCTCAACCCTGTGTGACATACCTAGATTTCATACCTATCCTCTGGAATGAAGCAAGCCCCCAGTGTTTTATACAGGAGTCATGGGGTCAGATTAAGCCATCAGAATGTGAGTTCCTTGCTGAGGCAAAGCGCCTATTGATGTCAATGGGAATTTTGCCTGATAAAGATATAGGAATTGCCATTTTGGATTCAACCAGTGGTCCATTTAGTTCAGTATCCTGCCTCTGACAGAGGGTCCTGTGGCACCTTTGAGACTAACAGAAGTACTGGGAGCATAAGCTTTCGTGGGTAAGAACCTCACTTCTTCAGATGCAAGTAATGGAAATCTCCAGAGGCAGGTATATATCAGTGTGGAGATAACGAGGTTAGTTCAATCAGGGAGGGTGAGGTGCTCTGCTAGCAGTTGAGGTGTGAACACCAAGGGAGGAGAAACTGTTTCTGTAGTTGGATAGCCATTCACAGTCTTTGTTTAATCCTGATCTGATGGTGTCAAATTTGCAAATGAACTGGAGCTCAGCAGTTTCTCTTTGGAGTCTGGTCCTGAAGTTTTTTTGCTGTAAGATGGCAACCTTTACATCTGCTATTGTGTGGCCAGGGAGGTTGAAGTGTTCTCCTACAGGTTTTTGTATATTGCCATTCCTGATATCTGACTTGTGTCCATTTATCCTCTTGCGTAGTGACTGTCCAGTTTGGCCAATGTACATAGCAGAGGGGCATTGCTGGCATATGATGGCATATATAACATTGGTGGACGTGCAGGTGAATGAGCCGGTGATGATGTAGCTGATCTGGTTAGGTCCAGTGATGGTGTTGCTGGTGTAGATATGTGGGCAGAGTTGGCATCGAGGTTTGTTGCATGGGTTGGTTCCTGAGTTAGAGTTGTTATGGTGCGGTGCGTGGTTGCTGGTGAGAATGTGCTTAAGGTTGGCAGGTTGTCTGTGGGCGAGGACTGGCCTGCCTCCCAAGGTCTGTGAAAGTGAGGGATCATTGTCCAGGATGGGTTGTAGATCACTGATGATGCGTTGGAGAGGTTTAAGCTGAGGACTGTAGGTGATGGCCAGTGGAGTTCTGTTGGTTTCTCTTCTGGGCCTGTCTTGTAGCAGGAGGCTTCTGGGTACACGTCTGGCTCTGTTGATTTGTTTCTTTATTTCCTTGTGTGGGTATCGTAGTTTTGAGAATGCTAGGTGAAGATCTTGTAGGTGTTGGTCTCTGTCTGAGGGGTTGGAGCAGATGCGATTGTACCTCAGTGCTTGGCTGTAGACGATGGATCGTGTGGTGTGGCCGGGGTGGAAGCTGGAGGCATGAAGGTAGGCATAGCGGAGCTAGCATCAACTGCTAGCAGAGCACCTCACCCTCCCTGATTGAACTAACCTCGTTATCTCCACACTGATATATACCTGCCTCTGGAGATTTCCATTACTTGCATCTGAAGAAGTGAGGTTCTTACCCACGAAAGCTTATGCTCCCAGTACTTCTGTTAGTCTCAAAGGTGCCACAGGACCCTCTGTTGCTTTTTACAGATTCAGACTAACACGGCTACCCCTCTGATACTTGCCTCTGACAGTGGCAAGTACCTGATGTTTCAGAGGAAGGTGCAAGAACCCCACAGTAGGCACTGTGGCACTTTCCAAAGGTCTCACCCTAATAGTTAGAGATTGGTTTAAACCATGACACCTGAGGTTTGATCTCCTTTCTAATATTCTCTTTGGTAGCATAAACCATTATAAGGTTATTCCTGTTATCCATACAAATTTCCAATCCCTTTTGGAAGGGGCCTCAGTGACATCCGTGACAGTGGGCGCAGGCATCAGAACACCTGCTGATGAAAGATCAGGGCTTGTGAGAGCACAGGGCTTTATCGCACAGCATCCCAAAGGCAATTCAATGCACTTTACACAGGCTACCTTACAACCAGTTTACCCTGTTTACTTTTAATTACATTTTTTAAGTGTGTATGTGTTTGTGTTAATGCACCCTTTGGCTACCTAACAGTGAAGAGAAACAGCCTGACATGGCCATCCGCAAGAGTGCCAGGAAGCCAGTGAATGGTGGTGTGACAGAGGACGCTCAGGCTTAGGGAAGCATTCACTGACACCTCCCTGGTACTGCAGCTGCAGGGCCATTTCAGTTATTCAAATTATTCGGTCCATCTGCAGTGTGGAGGTTAAAATCTTTGCTCTATTGTGGCAGGTGGGGAAAATGAAGAGCGTTAAAGTAAATTATTGAAATCACATCATGTACTTTTCCCCTGAGTGTTTCAAATGGCTGAACCAACATGAATGAATGAACACTCACAACTACCACAGGAGGTTAAGAAGGTTTCAGCAAGGGAGGTTTAGGTTGGACATTAGGAAAAACTTTCTGTAAGAGTGGTAAAGCACTGGAATAAATTGCCTAGGGAGGTTGTGGAATGTCCATCATTGGAGGTTTTTAAGAGCAGGTTAGACAAACACCTCTCAGGGATGTTCTAGAATGATAATACTTAGTCCTGCCATGGGTGCAGGGGACTGGACTAGATGACCTCTCGAGGTCCCTTCCAGTCCTATGATTCTAAGACCAGAGTTTTCAATAATGGCCAAAATTTGCAAAACTAGACCCAAAAGACAAGGCACCTCAAATCAGTGGCAGCATTAACGCACGTGACTTCCCCAGAGTCACACGGTCAGTCAGTGACTGAGTCAGGAATACAACCCAGGTCTCCTGACCCTATAGTCTTGTGTTGTAACCTCTGGAGTATGCTTCCTCTTCTCCTTTAGCCATTTTGTCTTCGCCTCATGCAGCTAATTCATGTCACGGCACTTGCAGTGCTACATCTAAACTAGGGTTACCATTCGTCCGGATTCCCCCGGACATGTCCGGCTTTTTAAGCTAAAAATAGCGTCCGGGGGGAATTTGTAAATGTCCGGACTCCCCCCCCCCCCCCCCCCCCCCCCGCAGAGCACGCGCGGCTAACAGTGCAGCCGGCCGGATGGTGCCACTTACGTGGGGCTCTGACACTCAGCCAGAGAGAGCACGTCCTCCTCCTCCCCCTGCAGCAGAAATCACTCCCTCCCTCCCTCCCTCCCTGCATCGCAGATCGGCTCCGGCAGTCTGGAGCTCCTCCCCCACTGCTGCCCAGCGTCCGACGAGCGGCTCAGGCAGTTCCTGAGCAAGTTCACCAGACATTAGGCAAAGAAAGGCCAACAACAAGGGGGTCAGGGGGTCGGAGAAGGGGCAGAGAGGTTCTGGAGGGGGCAGTCAAGAGACGGGGGGGTTGGGAGTTCGGGGGGGCTTTCTGCGGGGGGGTGGATAAGGTTTTGGGCAGTCAGGGTACAGGTAGGGGGTAGGGTCCTGGGGGGCATTTGGGGGGGTCTTAGGAGGGGGCAGTTAGGGGACAAGGAACAGGGAGGCTTAGGTAGGGGGTGGGGTTCTGGAGGGCAGTTAGGAGCAGGGGTCCCAGGAGGAGGCAGTCAGGGGACAAGGAGCGGGGGGGGTTTGGGAGTTCGGGGGGGGGGGCTGTCAGGTGGCAGGGGTGGGGAGAGGGATCGGAGCAGTCAGGGGATAGGGAGCAGAGGGGTTAGATGGGTCGGGAGTTTTGGGGGGGCTGTCAGGGGGTAGAGAGTGGTTGGATGGGGCATGGGAGTCTCAGGGGTCTGTCTGGGGGTGGGGGTGGGGGTGTGGATAAGGGTTGGGGTAGTCAGGGTACAGGTAGGGGGTAGAGTCCTAGGGGGCCAGTTAGGATGGGGGGAGGATTTCAGGAGGGGGCAGTCAGGGGACAAGAGGCAGGGAGGCTTAGGTAGGGGGTGGAGTCCTGGGGGGCAGTTAGGGGCAGGGGTCCCAGGAGGGGGCAATCAGGGGACAAGGAGCGGGGGGAGGGTTGGGGGTTCTGAGGGGGAGTGGGAGGGGTAGGGGCGGGGCTAGGGCAGGATGGGGGCGGGGCTCCTCCCATCCTCTTTTTTCCTTGCTGGATTATGGTAACCCTATCTAAACACGTTTAAGACTGCTCAGATTAACAGGGAGCATTGCATTCTGGGACCTGTAGTCTCCATTGCTCACAACTTCACACTAAAGGTGAGAGCCGCCGCCACAATCCATTCCGTTTCGTAGCGTTTAAGTATGGCTCCTGGCAAGTTGCCAGTGTGGCAGTGGATTGGGTAAAGCTCAGGCACCTTGCCGTTGCCGTTGCCGTTCCCTGGAGTCATCTATTCCCCACTTCCCTGTAACTCATCATGTTTAATAGGGGAGTCTGCAGAAGTCATTTTCATATTACACTTACCTTTTGTTCCACTTTCACCACACAGTTTAGACTTGGTTAACAGTATTGAACTAGCACGTCAGAATAATATTAAGCATTGGTCACAACTCTCTTTTCTTCACCAGGTAAGTGCTCTAAATCATGATTCTTTGCTGAATCTTTCACCAATGAAAAGTGAATTACCCTCTTTGTCCCTTTTCAGAGGTGGGCATGCATCCATGCATGTGGGGAATATATTGCATTATCCTACACCTCAGCCCACTAGAAAAGAAAATTAGCTTAGTTTTCAAACTTGGGGCCCTTACACTAAACATCCAAGTACAGTATTCTTAAGCATCCATATATCATTTTTATGTGCCCATTGTCAATTTGGCCATCTGTGTTTTAACACTGGAGGGGCCAGACTGCAATGTTATGTTAAAGAAAACATTAAAGTTGAGATACAAACCAACCAGAGTAAGGAAAGGATGGGCTGAGGTTGTCCCAAGGTGGGTTGTGTTTTCAGTGCATGGAATGAAAGCTCACTCCTTCCATAGGTGCCACAATGCTGAGGTGCAGACCGCACAGAAGTGGACTAACCTCTCCTCCCCCACACAACTCCTCTGTGTGCCCTGTGGAACATCTGTGGCCATCAATTTGGCAGAGCCAGAAGAATTAGGGTGGGACACCTCTACCCCACCCTCCCTAGAGGGGGATGTTGAGCATACACATACCCAGCAGCCAGATTTTCCTCATGGAAATGAAACTGCTTGTAAAGCATTTAAAGTTTATACAAGGGGCTTGTAGCAACTGTAACTCCATAGCTGTGGAAAATGCCTCAAGTATCTACTGAGCAATGGAAGAGATTTTAGGGCCAAACAGGTCACCTGCAGAACTGCTTTTCTTCCCTGCCCTGCCCCTCCCTCTCTCCCATTTACCCTTCTTTTGTTTGCTCTAAATTGCTGCTTAATGCTCATTACCAGGTCATTAAGCCGGAATGAGCGAAGAAAAGGAGGAGATTGAATGGAAGGAGACAGAGAGAAGAAAAGGGGGAGTGAAGAGGAGACAGGAGAGAGAAGGAAGATAGGGAGGGGAGAGCCAAGTTGCACCGATTCAACTGGATTTATGGGGTCAAGGTTAGGTAGCTCATGTTAGCTAAACCCAATATAAACTTGGCCACTTTCCTAAGACAAGACTTCAAGATGCAATTTTAAACAGGTTTATTTAAACCAGTGCAAATTTGTAGGCAGACACTCTGAAATGGATAGCAGGGGACTCGATTTGATGACTCGGGAGATCCCTTCCAGTCCTACGTCCCTAAATCATTTATACCCTGATTTCTATGGATTCAGCTTGTACCACTGTAGATAGTAGTTTTAGGTGAAAGCTGAACTGATGTAAGCCAGGTTTAAGCTGACGTACCTGCGGGTTTACATCAGTATAACTAAAAGCAGTTTTTAAACCAATGTAACATTACAATTTCTGTGTATATACTTTAATTTGATTGTTTACTGTATTAAGCTAAATTGAAATAATACTGTCTACCCAGGTTTTAATTTAAATCGGTTCATTTAGGTTAAACTGGTGCAACTATCCTGTGTTCGACAAGCCCTCAGAGAATTTTTGTAAACCTCTTAATATCAAAAAGTTCCCCTTCCCCAGAGAAACATTATTTTTTAAGGTGCGAAGTTTAATTGGGAGTCGGTAAAGCAGAGTTAAGCCCCATGGCGACATCCTAAAATAAAATTAAACAGGTAGTTGGTTGGTTTTTAGATTTCAAAGTTTCCTGGAGTCCTTGGACACAGTTTCTTTACCCCTCCTTAGGCTCAAGCATGATACTTGCAAGTTAACCAAGCCCATCCATGTTTTTAGGGAGCTTTGGTTATATCTACACAGCATTTCACACCTAGCAGAAGTGAATGTCCCAGCCTGGGTTGACAGACTGGGGCGAGTGGCACTCACGCTCTAAAAATAGCTGTGTAGACAGCATTGTGAAGTTGCCGCTTGGGCTCTGAAGCTGTCAGAGGAGAGTGGGCTTCAGACACCCAGCTCCAGCCTGAGCTGCAACTTCAACTCGCTGTTTACACAGCTGTTTCTAGAGCATTAGCATGAGTCGCCATTTGCCGACGACATGGGTTGGGAGGTTTCCTCCCAATTGGTCCAATATGCTGTGTAGTCGATATAGCCATTGGTGTTCAAACAGGGCTCAGGCTTTACAGAGAAGCAGCACATCTGCTTTTTCCTGGCTGTCCCCTTTCTTACAGTATTTCCGGCTCCCCATCCCACACATGCTCTTGGTGGAATTACAGGTACTGGGCTCCTTCTTAAGGAGACACTCTGTAATCATTTCAACTTGATGGACCACTGATCTGACCTGGTACGGCAAATAATGGGTGTTATTAAAATCCGTTACCTTCCCCAGCATATTTTAATAACTTCAGGAGCTTATTTATTAAGTAAGGCCAGAATTTTCAAAAGAGCTCAGCTCTCAGCTAGGCACCAAAATGAACGGGTAGATACTCAAAAGTGCTCAGCACATTGGATGCTCATTGGGTGCTGAGTTATTTTGGGGCTTGTCTGTGTAATAATGGGAACTACTGAGTGCTGAACACTTTAGAAAACCTGACCCTGCCTAAAGGGGGGCTGTATGCAGTGTTGTTGTAACCGTGTTGGTCCCAAGATATTAGAGAGACCAGGCGGGTGAGATGTAATATCTTTCATTGGACCAACATCTGTTGGTGAGAAAGACAAGCTTTTGCGCTTAGACAGGGGAGCTGAACAGTTCTGAAAATCTGGTCCCAGTTGTTGTGGGTGTTGAGTACTTGAAAACCTGGCCTTGAGCTCTTTTGAAAATCTGATCCTAATGGAGCAAAAGGAAGGGTATCCAGTCAGATGGGCCTAATCTCAACATTGGCCAGCTATGTTCATAGAGACGTTGGGATTTTGTTCCTTTGCAGGTGACTGTGGCTTTGAGGACAGACCCACTACATTATTTATTCAGACTGAGGCAGAATGAAAAGGAATGGTTGTCATTCATTCTAAGCACCCTCAACAGAATCAACCTGTCTGTACTGGGCTAGCTTGATTATCACTTCAAAAGTTTTTTTTTTTTTCTCTTACTTAATTGGCATCTCAGAGTTGGTAAGACAACTCCCACCTGTTCATGCTCTCTGTATGTGTGTATATATATCTCCTCAATATATGTTCCATTCTATATGCATCCGAAGAAGTGGGCTGTAGTCCACGAAAGCTTATGCTCTAATAAATTTGTTAGTCTCTAAGGTGCCACAAGTACTCCTGTTCTTTTTGCGGATACAGACTAACACGGCTGCTACTCTGAAACCTATCCGAAGTTGCCTTCCTTAGGCCTAAACTGCAGCAGTTCCACCCCACCAACAAAACAGGCAAATTAAAAATGAGAAGAACCCTCCTTTTTGAACCCTTTACCACTCTTATAACTCCCACCCCCTTTTCAAACACCTGAGCGGAAACAGTGAGCTTTAAGCATACCCTGCAGGTCATCATTGATGTATATTAGTATGCAAACAGTCACTAGAACCTTTGCACTGTGCTAATCCACACACCCCATCATTAGCATACACAGCCCAGACATCTCTCCCATCTTCAAGGCAAAGGTTGTATAGACAGTACCAAAGTGAGGTCAACTATTACTAAAACTTCATTACTCTTTTGGCATTTCTCTAGAAAATGTACTAGTCTATTATGACCATAGCTAATGAATGAACCAAGTAAATTTACTAACAAATTCTACTGCCCCCACAAAAGTACTTGGTTAATTTATTTGCCATTTTAAGTCATCATATTTCTTACCAGCTATTTGTTTGCAATGACTCATTTGGCCATTAGTGAATTTCTGCTGCTCTGTGTGTGTGGGTGTGTGTGTGTATGTGTATGTGGGTGCGCGCGCATGCGTTTGCACACACGCGGTTCACAAACAGTAAAATCTCATTAATGACCAAATGACTCATTGCAAATAGATATTTTTCTTTTGCAAATTAGATAGTAAGCAATAAATAAATCATCTATACAGAAATGTACTTAAATGCCATAAATACCCATGTGATAAATAATGTTATCATGTGCCTTTGACTTCCTCACTTACTTTCTATTCACTAAGGTCTGTCCTGCTCCTGTAATTCAATAGCAAAACTCCCATAGTCTTCACTGATGCAGGCTTGAGATTGAATTCATGTCCCCAGAATTTATTCAAACATTCTAAACCCCTGAGCTTCAAAAGCTGCCATCCACCCACAGTGCAGAATTTGCCTTCTAGAAGCACACCTGTCCAAGGCTCAAAGTTCACTCCTAGGTCACTGGCAAATTTTCTATACATTCAGAATCAAGTTATGGGATGGAATTTTCAAAAGCACCCAAATAATTTAGGCAGATGGGGGCCACATTGAATTCCAGTAGGACTTCTGCTTATAAGTCATGTAGGTGCTTTTGAAGATCCGACCTCATGGCTATAAATTCCAATAGCTCACATCTCTGCAAGGCTAGGAATGGGACCCTTATACCATTGAAAAGGAAGTGTCCAGAGGTAAAATTGTAGCCACACTGAAGTGAAAGACAAAACTACAGTTGACTGCAGCAGGCCAGGCTTTCATCCCAAGTGTCCGAACGGTACACAGCAAGGATACTAACCCTGGAAGGTCCTGAGATAACAGATTGAAAGATTGAAAATTTTCAGACCTGCCTGGGAGATTTAGGGCTTGTCTACACAACCGCGTGGGGTTGATCTAAGATATGCAACTTCAGCTACGTGAATAGCATAGCTGAAGTCTACGTACTTAGATCTACTTACCACGGTATCTTCACTGTGGTAAGTCGACAGCTGACGCTTTCCTGTCGACTCCACTTGCGCTCCTCATTCTGGTGGAGTTCCAGAGTCGACGGAAGAGTGCTCAGTGGTCGATTTATCGTGTCTATACTAGACGTGATAAATCGACCTCCGCTGGATTGATCACTGCCCTTAGAGGCATAACTCCCACTCATTTTCTATGGGAATTGTGCGGTTAAATGCCTTAGGCCGCTTTGAAAATCTCAGCCTAAATTCGTAACACTTTTCTCTATAAGCAAGCTATTTTTGATCACTTTTCAGAGGTTCTATAGCTCCCTCTGAGCCCAGTAAAGTCTTGTTTGTGGTAACTTAGGCACCTGGCTTTACAATTTTTTAAAGCACGCCTGATACAGTGTTTCTGTAACGTACATGACACACACAAATACAAAATGGTGGAGTGTGGCGTAAGGACTTTATCAGCACTCATTCGATATGAGCTGCATTACTCACGCATAGCTTCATCACTCGTGAGTGCAGTGCCAAACTCAAAGCCATGCTGCTAAAACCTTTACCACAGCATCATGTATTTCATATATGTGGTATGTACATAGACACTACATGTGTGGGGACAATATCCAAGTGATGAATTGTGGATTTTTGCAATTTATTATGCACCTTTGAACACCTCTCTTGCACTCTACTGACTAATCCAGGCAGAGGTCTGGTCTACACGGCAAACTGATGTCATTATAACTACATTGCTTGGGGGGGTGGAAAATCTACACCCCTGAGCGATGCACTTATACCGACCTAACTCCTGGTTGATGGGAGGGCTTCTCCCTTCATAGCTACTGCCTTTCAGGGAGGTGGATTACTTACTCCGACCGGAGACATTCTGTCATCTGTGTTGGTAGTGTCCTAACTAGGCACTACAGCTGCGTAAGTACCCCGCTGCAACAATGTAAGTGAAGACAAGCCCTGAGGCTAACTGCTAAGGGCTTGGCGACACTTGTGAGTTACAGCACAATAAAGGAGCCCCGGGCGCCCTATCTCACTCCCCGTCCACACTGGCAAGGCACGTAGAGCGCTCTGACTCCATGGCTACAGCGCTGCTGGTACTCCACCTCGGCGAGTGGAGCACTGCGGCGCCAGTGTGGACAAGGTGTTGCATTACTGCGCTGTGATCGGCCTCCGGAAACGTCCCATAATCCCCTTAAATCAAGTGGCCACTCTTGTCATTGTTTTGAATCACTGTAGGAATGTGGATATGCCCTTTGAAAGCTCCGTTTCTGACAGCCGGGAATGCTGTGTGTGTGAGCAGGGCCGGCTCTGGCTTTTTTGCCGCCCCAGGCAAAAAAGCCTCCCGCCACCCCCCGTCCCTCGGTGGGGAGCGTCGCGGGGAGGGCAGCGAGCCCGACCACGGCCCCGCTCTCCCCGGCCAGCCGGAGCGGGTTTAACTCACAGCGCTCTACATCTGCAAGTGTAGCCATCCCCTTAGCATGTGCTTATCTTTACTACTGTGAGTAGTCCCACTGAAGACAATGGCTCTAACTGCAGTAGTAAAGTTAATAGTTAATGAGTAACAGAGAGTCCTGTGGCACCTAAGTGTTTGCAGGCTTACCATTTGCAAACCTCCCAACAGCTTCAAACATCTCATTTCCATGTCTCCTACTTTCCATCCCACATGCAATTTTCACAGCTCCTCCCTTATCTGATGCCTAGAATAGGCAATAGTTAGGCCTAGACCAGTGATGGGTTTAAGGTCCAATAGGTATGATCCTGCAGGGTTTGGCACAGGAGGTTTACCTTGTCAGAAAGGAAAAATACCTGACTTTCCAATGGGACTTGCGGCACTTGCTTCTAGAACCTGAAAAGGCTCAAAATTTTGGACCAAAAAACTGCAGCATTATTATGCACAGTAAAATCATTTTAGGCTATTTTTAGGAGCCTTCTAAATGGCCAAACTGTAATGTTATTCTCCATCTAACGCCAATACAGTTGTACTTACAGCCCTAAGGCAACCCCTGCTTTATGAGTGGAAAGAGAGGTTAAAAAAAAGTCAATATTAACAACAACAAAAACCCCAACCCCTGTCTCCAGCACGTTGATGTGGCATAAGGGCTTATTGACTCTTGTTTGGGATGACCAGTATAGCCTGGGAGTAAAGCAGCCATCCCAAACTCATGTCAATAAACAAATCCTTTTTATTGCACCAGACTCTGTGGGCTCGAAGCTACAAAGTGCAGCATGTGCTGGCTGTGATCCAGCAATGCATGAGCTTAACTTTAAGCAGGTGAGCAGTCATTTGGAAAGCAGTGAGACCACTGCTTTAAATGCTTTGCTGGGTTGGGGCCAGAGAGCTCCGCACCGTGCAGGATTGACCCTCTATATACAGGTCTAGACATGAGACACAAAATGAGCCAGAAAAATTACTGCAGAATGTAAAAGAAATGGAAGCAAATATTTCCCGGTCCTGCCACGCAGTTTGGCTCTGAAACGCCACAGAATTCTACAAGCTCTGAATATGGCTTATAAATTAATAGAGTTCAACTAACCAACCTATGTCACCGTATGTAGAAAAATGGGTGGTTTACACACACACACGGAATTGTTTATGACTCTGCAACCCATTTAGCTGACACAATGCCCTCTTCTTTCCATGTGAACTGTCCTCCTCATCAAACGTCCTAATTCATAGCTTCTCCAGAGCAGATCAAAAAACCTGCACTGTTTCTTTAGGTAAAAGTTTATGCTGATACAACGAGAGGGAGTCAGCACTGGGAGAGCTCTTAAATGGCATTGTAAGAAAGGTCATATAAAGTTTTAATAGCAGTCAGAATTGCAAGAAAGGAGCTGATATGCCAGTGGTAAGGTGACTTGCTTTAACCTGTGATTTTGGGGTGGGGGGGTGGGGCGAGATTGAGTTTATAAGCCAGTGAGATCAGGATCCAGAGATGTTGCCAAGAAGTAACACTAAAACCTTTGCATTGTGTTAATAAACAACTCCCTTTGAAGCGAATAGTTTTTCTACAGTCTGTAAGCAGCAAGATAATATTCTACCGGAATGGCAAAAGTCCACCTTCCTTTTTGTTCATTATTTGAATGAGAACACCTGTTTAAATGTGCAAAGTGCTTTAAAACTACTTCTGCAATGTGTTTTGCTAAAAGGTGCTAAGACACACAATCCCGGTCTCTCATTTTGTACCATTCTGGATGCATTAGTTGAAAGAGTGGGTGGCAAGCTAGCGTCATTCTTGACACATTTGCTTCAGATTTTCTTTCTGGTCTCTTTTTTTTAATGTTAGTTTGTTGTACACTGCCCTAAAGGTTTTGTCGGAAAAACTGGGTAACAAACAGCACGACTACTGAAAAACAGAGGAGTAACTCTGGGCTACTAAATAATACAAAAACATCAAATAAGCAAACAAACAAAACACCTGAGGTTTTTCACATCATGCTGGAATTCCTCCCACCAGTAGTAGTGTACATTTTCAAGTCTCCAGTACTGCTTCCAGCTCTGGTAACGGATACGCAGATAGGTTTCTAAATGGGTTCTTTTCTTCCTGTAAGTACAGCTATGGTTGACTTCCTTTGTATTTCTGATATATACAGTAGTACTTGCTCGCTGTTTTGCCAAATCCCATGGGTTTCTGCAGTTTTGGTTCAAGTCTGAGCGTCATGTTTCGTCAGTCTTGTGCTCCTGATTTATCTCCTATCAACCCTCAGATCTGTTGTTAAACATTCATTAAAATGAAGTAGTAACATTGGCTTCATCAGCAGTTCACCGGGTTACCTTGAATCCGTGCTTCAGTTCATCCAAGCGCAGAATGGGGGCGAATGGGTAAAATCTTGGCTTCATTAAAGTCAATGGCAAATCTCCCGTTAACTTCAATGAGTCCAGGATTTCACACAATATTCCTTACGTATCAAGTATTGTGAAGCTTAATTAATCCCTGTTTGTAAAATGCTTTTAAGTCCTTAAGTGTAAAGGCGCTAGAGAGATTTAGCCAATAGCTTCATAGAACACTCGTTCAACTCTATGAGAATCTGCATTTCTGATATTGTTCCCCCAATGGACATTCTTTCTCTCTTAACTGCTTGACTGGGGCTTAATGTTCCTGGTATGTCCAAGTGGAAAGCACTCAGTGTGCTTCTCAATGTACCAGGTACAGTACATCCGGATACTTCTCTGGAATGTTAATGGATGCACCTTGGCTCATGGACACAGTCTAGTACACCTATTTTTAAAAGAACCATATTTAATATACTTAGTGTTTCATCCATCATGCACTGGATCATGTATCCTACAATCAGGAGCGCAATGGCTTAGAGGTATGAGCAATAGTCTTGAAATATCAGCTCCCAAGAACCATAGGGGTCATAGCCATGCATGGTCTTCCCATCTCTTCATCGTTCCCAACTCAGAAATTCAGCCCAATTCATCTTACTGAGTGTGGTCTCCTGAGTGAGTCTTGTCTATTCCTCAGGGGTATTAAAATCCCATGGCTGCTTTCATAAATGTAAAGGTTTTCCCTAATGTGCTTGGCCAAAATTTCCAATGCTTTGCAGGATGTTATCCTCTACCCTAGATGGGACTGCATTTCATTGGGACAATAGGTGTCTAGAAAATCATATATAGCCATCCCATGCTCAACACGTGCATACCTTTAGGATGATAGACAATATGTAAATATAAAGCACAGTTGTATTAAGGAAGTTTAATGCAAATGTTCTATTTGATTACATAGGATGGGTCAGAATATGGGTCATGGTAGGAAGATGGATTCAGTCGATGCAAGCCCAGCCCAGGTTGGTAGTGTGAACATCATTATTATCTGGCCTATCTGGTGGCCTGTTTGAAACAGATTGGTGGTTTCACTCCATTTCCTAGTGGACAAATCACAAAACCACTACGGCAATTGGTATGAAGTGGCAGCTTCACCAGAGAGGTGAGACAGAAATAAACCCAAGACTGAGTTCCCCTCACACTTCTAGAAGTTTATCTCTAAGCCAGGTTGGGCACATTGGTGGGACAATCTGGGGAAGCTGATTGTTCTGCTCTTGCCACTAAATAGAGAGTTTTGTCTCTGTTGGTCAGGTGTCAACCTGGCATCTTTTCCAAGCACGATAGTCACATACAGTGTTTGTGTATTTGACAAGATGCAATATTTGACAAAAGCACTGTAGTGAGCATTCACTGTAGATGGAAGCTGAGCAGCTGTGCCTTGGTAGTGTCACCCAACCCTGTTGTATTTTCTTCTGTATTTTCTTTCTCTCCTATCACTACTCTTTTAAGAGGTAGGTATTATTTTTTTTATTTACTGCTGTGTGTGTGGTGGTGGTAGGGTGGATGGCTATATTTTAACCAATGAGACCATTTGCTCTCCCACAAAGATACATTCTGTGAAATCCTTCAGTCACGAGAAATAAAACCGATGATTGATTTGTATTCTCTAACGCACCTTCTGGCTGAAACCAGTTGTACGCACCAAATGGTTGAGAAGGCGCTTGGGAAAGCACGGTTGTCTGAGTGGCAGTAGAAGGAAAATGTTAATAAAGGGCAGTCCACTGAACTGAGGTTAAATATTTTCATACTTCTCAACTAACCCAGCAATGTCCCTGAATTCTCATTAAAAAAAAGTCCTTCGTAATCTGATGTTTTACCTCATTAAGGAAGCACAATTTTGAGAATCAAGAAATATAATGTAGATGGGGGTGGGGGAGAAGGTACCAGGAAGGCAGCTTTCTGAATCCTGATTCCTTTCTTTTTCTGAAGGTAGTTGGTGCTTCAATCTTGATTTTATTTTATTTCTAAAAGCTTTTAACTGAAATGGGCAAACTTGAAAAAGTTTGGAAGCACAATTATTTCCAGAGCTCTTAGTCCCTCAGGGGAATGCATACATTGCAGCAGCCTTTAGGATGGAGCCAGCTCTGCATTGGCCATTGTCCACCCCTTCCTTCCCACTGTGAAGTAATTTATGGGATGGTAGGAAGGAGCACAGGGACTGTTATTCTGCAGGGGTGCAAGAGGCTACCTGTCCCTTCTTTTTTGTACCAGGCACAGTCTGGCCCTGAATGAACATCTGAAATGTTGGGGTCTTCAAAACTGGGCTTGAAATCTAACAAGAAGAGACTTTCTCATCATATTTCAGCAATTCTTTCTCCAGCTCTAAGGCCAGACAAGTTGCAAGATATTGGGAAATAAATTAAAATGAATATCTGAAATTTTTTTTAATCTCAACAAAAGTTCAGTCTGAGTTTGTCCTGAGTTTTGAGTGATGGTCCAGGCTAATTCTTATTTTATCCAGACTAATCTGCTTAGGCCTAATTTGTAATAATTTATACTGGCAATGGGCCCAAGATACACAGTCTAGATCCAACCTAGGTATTCTCAAAGCTTGTTGGTGGGAGTTCAGATCTGGCGAACTGGTTTAGCCTGTTGCAGTGATAGCTGTCAGACGTGAAGTTCATCTGTACCTGAACTTTCCCAAGGTTTGAGATGTTTCATTCTGGCATCTCTGACAGATGAGTTCACAGGAATATTTTCTTTGTCATGGTAGAAACACTATTGATTGAGATGTTTAAAAGTAGACTGAATAGAGCACTGGCATACATGCATTAGGGACAATCCTGCATTGGATGAAGGTCTAGACTAGAACAGAGATTCCCCCAATCTGTGGACTATGATGCACTGGTAGATCACAGAGATGTGGCTGGTCTCATGAGTACGTGTGGCACAGATGGCCTCTGTAGGAAGAGTTGAACCATAAACTATAAAGGGATGTCTACTGCATTGACATTATGATACATCTTTATTACCAATTATGTGCATTTGGGCAAAGATTTTTATAAAAAGATTTCTGAAGTAAATTTTTAAAAGCACCTACATGTCTTAGAATCTCAAGTCTTATTGATTTGCAGTGGAACTTTGGTGCTTTTGTACCTCTCAGGCCATAGGCACATGAATGAGTGGTCTGATTTTCCAAGATGCTGGCCATCCAATAAGTCCCACTGACTTCAGTTGGTGCTCTGCACTTCTGAAAAGCAGGTCAGCTATTTAGAAATCTGATATTAGACTTTGATTTATGAAAATCTCGGCCTTGATCAGTTGGATAAACTCTAGACCTCAGAAAACTCCATCAAATCAATTTTGGTGGCCCTTCTCAGAGGGGCATGTGTTGTCCTAAATAGAGATCCACAAGTTGAGTTGGTGTTGGTCCTGCTTTGAGCAGGGGATTGGACTTATTGACCTCCTGAGGTTTCTTCCAACCCTGATATTCTATGATTCTATGAAATCCTTCTGTTGGCTCAATGCTTAAATGGTTTAACAAATTCAGCAGTAGAAGAGAAATTAATAGTGAATGGAAGGAACAATCTGACAAAATAAGCCATTAAAGTAAGTTTTGGGTGTCGTATGGATGCTCCTCATGCTGCAGTTGCTTATGTATCGTCAATATTCATCTGCTTTTGTTCGAAGATCCAACAAAACATATGAAATTGGGTTACACTGATTCTCTTGATCTCTGATTCTTCCACAGTGTCAAAGATAATACACTAAACAAACTTACATGCAAATGGTGTGATACATTGATCTTCTGTATACATTATCATCCATTAATGTACTCGTTAATGTATTCCATCTGTCACGCACATTGTATCATATTATACACACCTTATTAAAAAAATAAAATTAAATCTGCCAGGTCGACAATCCTGAAGTCTTGTGTCTATCCGCTAAACAGATACAGCACTAGTGTAGGCTTCCTGTTCCTGTCTTCTCCCTGACCTGAGAGGCAGTGTGGTCTAGACTAATAGGCTGGGAGTCGAGAGACCTGAGTTCTGTCCTCAGCTCTGTTGCTGACCCACTGTGTGATCTTGGGCTTGTCATTTCATCTCTCTGTGCCTCTGTTTCCCCTGCTACGCATTGTCCGTCTTGTCTATTTAGCCTGTACGCTCTTTGGGGGGCAGGGATTCTCTGTCATCATGTGTTTGCACAGTGCCTGGTGCTGTGGGGCCCTGATCTCAGCTGAGGTCTTTGGACTGTACAATAATGCAAAAAGATAGTAATTAATAATAGGATGAGAGGAAAGCTTAGTTTCCAAGCTCGTTTAGAGATTAATTTTGCTGCTTTCTTTTGACCCTTGAGAAGGTGGAACTGAACGGAGATCAACAAGTAATTTTAGATAGAGCCACCACTGAACCAGGCTGCATTTAAACCAGAGACCTAGAGGTGAAAGGCTCCAATATCTCGTTGCCAATTCACAACAAGAGCATGTCTTGAGCCCACATATTAATGGATGATGACACAAAAGCGAGATCCTGCTCATCTGTACTCATGTGGCTCTACCTATTCAAATCATGTGTGTAAAGGTTTCCAGGGCTCTAAATAACTGCCGGTAAAGATCAACCCTTGCATAGTATGGCCTTAAATATGAAAAAAATAAACGATGTGCAATTTAATAGCCGGGAAAGACAAAAGCAAGAGGATTATAGAATTTCCTTCCCCAGATGCATTGTGCTGAACTGTATTGTTAGGCTTAAAATGAAATGTTATGTTTGTAGAAGGCTTAGGAGAATATTTTGACATAATGGGTTGTAAAGAGTCATTACTGCATGCAGTAGGTGCTGCACCACAGTCAGGAATTCATTTTCATGACTAGAAAAGCAATCTTTCTAAAGACCGCCGGGATGTTGTTACTTCCCTCTCGAATGCTTGCCCTTCTCAGTGGCTGCATAATGTGCACAGGGCAGAATTACCCAACTCACTCGACATCCTTTCCAACCCAAACAATTCCATGAGTCTCAAGAAAGTCTATTTGGACAAGATTGTTCCGATTGTGACCCTACGAGGGGAGAAGATACACAACAACTTCTTTTAAAAAATCCAGTTATTTGAGAAGCTGTGGCTAAAAATATTTTTTCCCAGTTCTTTAGGAATTAATAAACACCCAACTTAGCCCTTCTTTGTCCAGCCAAATGGGTGAGTTAGCTATGAAAACCGTTTAAAATCCTAATGAAAAGCCATTGTACTACCTTGGATTCTGTGCATCAACCCTTTCAGACAGATGAATGTAGAAATGGCAAAAGACAAGAGACTTTTATGGTCACAATTTAAAAGGATCCTAAATCTGCCCTCTGATTTTCTCCCCCGAAACAATGGCAGGTAGTTAGACAGAGATGACAGACGGTAGACATCCGCCACCTATTTTGCAGGTGCAATCATGCAATTAGGAATCTAGATGCTATCATTAGTGCCTGGAATTAATTGTTCCCATGACTTTGTGCCCATGGTTGATTGTTGGCATAAGCTTGCAAGTGCAGAATCAGTCTGGTTTTAAAAATTTAACCTTTGATTTTACCCCTGCATGGAATAGTGGGTATTCTACAATGCTGGGTGTATGGATACAACAGGAAAATCAAACCTGCCTGGACCTTAATCATTCTAATACAAGATACCCTTTCTCACACCATCTGTGCATGCAGATCTGGTGTCATTTCTCTCCCTTAACCAAAATCTTGCCATTGTTGGTGAAGAGCCACCTTCTCTGCAGCTCCTGCCATCCAGAAAAGCCTTCCTGTATCTTTCCATCTCAGTCATCTCTTTTGAAATTTCAGCTGGAATTGGCAACGTACCATTCCTGCCTTTCTTATAAGTCATTAGTGCCCAAACTGAGGTCTGTAGACCTGGAGGTCTGTGAATCATTTCCTGATGTTCTGTGGGGACCTGTGATGTCACATGGTGACATCTCCACCATCAACAACCAGGCTTCCAGCTGCTTCTCCAGGCAGATGGGCTCTTTGTTGCAAACTTTTTCCAAAAAAAGGACCAAACATTCAAATTAAAAAATACATCCGCATTTTTCAAATATTATTTTTCCACTTAAGCAAGTGATATAGTTTGCCACAGGGATGTTGTATGATTGGGAATGGGAGGTGGGCTGTGCAGCAGGGAATAAGAAATGATGGTCCATACAAGCATGAGTGGGAGGAGTGGTCTCCATTACAGAGGAGCGATCAAGATGTGGTCCACGCTATGAAAACTTTTGAGAACCCATTCCCTCACTCTTTTATTTATTATTATAATATGGAGCGCTGTGCTGGGTTTTTTTTTTTTTTTGGGGGGGGGGGGTTGGTTTTGTTTTTGCATTGCCATAGCTATTTTGTATGAAAGATGTCATACAAAATAAAGCAGCATTGTAATATAAATACTTTGCATGGTTTGGCTAAAGAATGAGCATTCCAAAGCATTTTGCCATTATAAGCAGATACTTGCCCATTATTCAGTGTTAACATACATGATTGAACTGGAAGGAACTTGTCATATAATCTAATCCAAAACTCGCTATCAAGCAAGACTGCGTGATACTAAAATTAAATAATTGTGCTTTGAAGGGCATTGAATGGCATCATGAATCCTAATTTTGAATACCTGTTGCTGTTCACCACTGGCATCGAACCCAGGTTAGAATGATGATATTAAAAATAAACCCATATATATTATTTGATACATGAGCTCTGAGAGAAATAAACCATAACCCAGCTGACCAGAGCTAATCAAGAAACTTTCTCCATGGGAATGGGAAATGAGTTTTTGGACACTGTTGCTATGCATCTGAATGAGGCCTCTCAGCCCAGCTCCCAGTTTATTTCTGTTTTTAGAGCACACTTGAATAGGTTCATTTGAAGCCATTGCACAAATCATTCTATTCTGAAAACTAGCATTCTTGTGTCTTATAAATAAACAGGACGAATAAGGAAGCCAGGTTTTCATGTGTGACTTTGTTCTAGAAGAACGTTAAATGAAGTGCATCCCTCCCACTCTCTCTCTCCCTCTCTCTCTTTTAATTTATATTTTTATTTGAAGGTTGCAAGATTTTTTCCCCCCTTGCATATCACAGCACAACTGGTCATGAAGCTCAAAGAAAAAAAAAAATCACATTACTCAGATGTTGGAAAGTAAGCAAACAGTCATCATTCAAGTCCTTAACATATCAATCCAGAATTGTATAATTCACATCCAGAGCTGCTACCAAGCCACAGGGGGTGAGACTTAATATGTTCCCCCAAGTCCATTATGTTATCCACATCCAGGAAGATGTTTGTGCCAAAGCTTTCTTGAATCAAAGCAATGTCCACCATTCCTCGACTACAAGCCTGCTGAGATTTTTTCCCCCCCAGTTCCTGGCAAATAGATATCTGGCACTAGTACATGCCAGATTGATGCACTTTGCGACAGCTCCTTTAATAATATTCAAGTCTCCTAGTCCCAGAACACACATGCTCAGCAACCGCACAGATTTCTATTGCCAATATTTTGCTGATATATGAGAACACCATATTAGCCCTCTTCCCTAAAAAACTATTCACCCACTCCCCTCCAGACCCTGCAGTAAGGTTCTTTTTGTTTTCATATGGGACTAGTAAAAAGTGGATTTATTGTTAGTTTTATCAAATTTAGAGAGAGAAAGAGAGAGTGTGTGTGTGTGTGTGTTACACCTGGGGCTAAATTATACAATATTTTCTAATACGTATGGTCATATTTAGATATCCTACACATCTGTAGTGCTGCCTCCAACATATACAGTCATTGCTCCTAGCCCTACTCTTTGTATAGTATCATTTTCAACATCTGCTTTAAGATACCGAGGACATAATGGTGAAAAAGATTAACATGTATCTATTGCAAATGAAGCATTTTTCAGAACCCAAGAGCTGAGAATAAACAGCTCACTGTAGTTGGGTTTCTTATGAGGATAAATGGATAGGATTATAGTAAAAGATGTCTGTACTGTATAATACTCTTAATTTGCTATATTAATAATACTTTACATTTCAGTATTCAGTAGTTCTTTTCAGTAGATCTTTGTATCTGTGCTTAAAACTGTCGTGGTTCTGTGAAGACACTATCTACAGCAATGGGGGGGCTTCTCCCACTGGCATAGGTACTCCACCTCCCCGAGAGATGGTAGCTGAGTCCATAGGAGAATTCTCTGATCGATCTAGTGCTGTCCACACGAGGGGATAGGTTGATTTAACTGCACTGTTTTTCACACCCTTGAGCCAGAAACCTATACCGACTTAATTTCCTAGTATAGGCTAGGCGTCAGTTTAGCCCTACAACCACCTCTTTGAAGTAGTAGTGTACCCATTTTACAGATGTGGAAACAGAGGTACAGACAAGATAACTGACTTTCCCAAGGACATGCAGGAAATCATGGGCAGAGATGAGGAACTGAACCCTGGACTTCTAGATCTGTGCTTGAACCACCACACTTCCTAAACAGATATTTGCTTACGAAGGTGAACATTAGGCGTTATGGGTTGTAGAGGTTAGTAATGACATTAAGTGATTCTTGATGGTCACCCAAATAGGAAGTCAATGTATGTCTTGTTACATACAGTCTGAATGCCTTCATCAGAAATCTTTGGATATCATTTCTTTAGTACCATGAATTCTGAAAGTGTAACAGTTTTACCTTTTAAAGATGACCTGCAAAACAAAACAAAAAAGCAGTAGTAATTTGTGCAATTTTTTTTATTATTTATTGTGTACAAGGGAGGCCGAAAGGTTTTTGTCAAAGTTATTTTTTCTACTTGTTTTATATCAGGACTTCACATCTTGTCTCATGGACGATTCAGAAGAAATTGAGATAAATGGGATCCCATGATTTCTCGTGCCATGTTCAGGACTTCAGAAAACTGGCAGGCAAATTTACAGAGCTCTCTTGACTTTAGCATCCTGCCTGTCCTGAGGTTGGTCAAGTAAAGGAAGGTCTGTCCCCCAAAGCAGGATATAGTGACACTGCTGTTCGCGCCGAGTCCTCTTAACATGTGTCCATTAGCCTAAGATGTAACTTGCAGGTCCACCTCTTCAGTGCCTTATTGTTATAGTTACTCCAGGTTCCTCATCCACAGAAAATGGGGCTCTGTACAGGTTTGGGAGTCAGCGTGCCTGGATCCAGCTGCAGGATTGGGCCCATAGATTTTAAATTCCTCAGGGCAGCGACTGCATCTTCTGTGTATCTATGTAGTGCCTAGCAACTATACATATACATCAGTAGTGTCCAGAGGCCCTAATTCTGACTGGGGCCTCTGGATACTTTCATAGTACAAGATAACAAATAATTAGTAATAATTCTCAGTGGTATTCCTGATACTGAGCTGTTTGGGGGTACTGCACTTATTACTTGGCTAGCTCATTGTCACCTAATTGTACTACAGGAAGGTCTGTCCCTTACCTCCTGTCTGCTTATTTATGCCCTGAGGTTACATAAAGGCTGCATGTGCCTGAGACAACAGCCCACCAGAAATGTCTCCAGTGCCACTCTTTTTGATATGCATAGGCTCAGATTCCCCATTGCAAGAGAAACCTCTGTCTACTGATAAGTGGCAGCATACTTTACAAAGAAAGAGACGGCTCCGTTTCTTCAGCAGAGCTCTACTTGTCTCACTCCTCAGCTGACCTGTGACCACTTGCATGTGCTCCAGAGCTCTTTGCCAAATGACAGAAAATGCACAGAAAGTCATAAGCTTCAGGAGCAAGTAGAAGCGTGCGAAAAGCCAAACACAGCCTTTTTCAAGAATTATTCATTAGAAAGTGATTTGATAAGAAATAGTAAAGGAGAAGGCTCCATTACAAATAGGCTGGTCAAGTCTTTAAAACATTTTTAAGGGGTGCCTTAAAAATATTTTTTTGCTGAGCACCATATTTCTGTTGGATGCTTTAATTAGATCAATTATCAATTAAACAGATTGTAAACCCTTTGTGGCAGGGGCCTTGTTTCCATAAACAGCTGTTTAGCTCCCAACATGTGGTTGGTGAGATTATAAATATTATTAATTATTCTTATCGTTGAGAAAACAAGGCTTTTATTTGGAAACTTAAGGTATTTTACATGAGATGAAAATCCAAGGTCTTGATTATAGTCACCTCAAAGACCTGTACACTTGTTGCAATGCTAGTGTTGTTAGTTCTGTGTAGGGTTACCATATTTAAAAAATAAAAAAAGAGGACACTCCACGGGCCCTAGCCCCGCCCCTTTCCCACCCCCGGCCCCACCCCAACTCCACCCTTTTCCCGCCCCTTCCCCAAAGTCTCCACCTTAACTCCCCCTCCTCCCTCCCAGCCACGCGAAAAGGGCTGCCCGAGCGCTACCGGCTTTACGGTTTGCCGGGCAGCCTCCAGACCCTGCGCCCCCGGCCGGAGCTTCCCCAGCGCAGCTGGAGCCTGGGAGGGGAAGCGCCCAGCCGGGGGCACAGGGTCTGGAGGCTGCCCGGCAAACCATGAAGCTGGTAGCACTCGGGCTTCGGGCAGCCCCTATGCCTCCAGACCCTGCGCCCCCGGCCAGGCACTTCTCCTCCCCGGCTCCAGCTGCTCTGCTCCTCCCCGGACTCAGACTTCGGCTCTGTTTAAGAGCCAAGCTGCCCGAGCCAGTGCTACCGGCTTCGGGAAGCCCCCTTGACTCTGGATCCCAGCCGCCGGCTGGATACTTCTCCTCCCCGGCTCCAGCTGCTCTGCTCCGGCGGCACAGGGTCCGGAGGCACGGGGGCTGCCCGAAGCTGGTAGCGCTGGCTCGGGCAGCTTGGCTCTTAAACAGAGCCGAAGTCTGAGTCCGGGGAGGAGCAGAGCAGCCGCGGGAGAGGAAGTGCCCGGCCGGTATTTTTCCCGGACATGTTCGGCTTTTTGGCAATTCCCCCCGGACGGGTAACCCTAGTTCTGTGGTCCAGGCCTAAATCTAATTCTAATTATTATTATTAGTTATTTGTATTACAATAGTGTCATGGACCAGGCCTCCATTTTGCTAGGCCTTCGCCAAACACTGGCAGGAGTGCCTGCTATCTGCAGTTGCCGCCCAACTCCCTACGGGGTGTGGGAGGAAGCACTGCCTGGGGCTTACTGCCCCAGCATGTGTATGGGTGTGTGTGTGTGTGTGTGTGGGGGTGTTACATTCAGCCCTCTTCTTGCGGAACATGCTCTTTCACTTCATGCCCTGAATCAGGGGTCGGCAACCTTTCAGAAGCGGTGTGCTGAGTCTTCATTTATTCACTCTAATTTAAGGTTTCGCGTGCCAGTCATACGTTTTAACATTTTTAGAAGGTCTCTTTCTATAAGTCTATAACATATAACTAAACGATTGTTGTGTGTAAAGTAAATAAGGATTTTAAAATGTTTAAGAAGCTTCATTTAAAATTAAATTAAAATGCAGAGCCCCCCGGACCGGTGGCCAGGACCTGGGCAGCGGGAGTGCCACTGAAAATCAGCTCACTCTGCTAAACAGCTACCTCATCCATTCTTATTGTTTATATTATGATCGCACCAACTGAGAGGGGGGAATCCATTGTGCTATGAGTGATTAGAGACTATTCTTAGTTATTACGGGTACTGTAGGGGGATGTCGGAGGTCCAATTATGGCCCATTGTGCTAGGTGCTGTACAAAAGAGAACCAAAAGATGGTCCGTTCCCCAAAGAGCTGACTATTTAAGTATAGACAAGAGACAACAGATGGATACAGACAGACGGTGGAATGCAAGGAAACAATGAGACAATATTGGTCAGTATTATAGGCCGTGGTCTCAGCTCACCAGCTGCTTAACTGTTGTCTTATATGTATGTACATATTTATTACATAGCAATTGTCATACTACATCAGACCAGTATTTGGTTAGTTATTTCTGTCTGGGATTTATATATGTGTGTGTATTTACATGTATGGATGTATCTACGCACAAGTTCTTTGGGATTCCTGCAGAAGTAAACATATGCAATTGCTATTTGAGTTCATTTGGTTGGAAAATGTAGACATATAAGTATACACACAATTAATTTAACCAAGCATCATTATTATAAATGAACATGGATATTTTGTCAGTCTCTAAGGTGCCATAAGGACTCCTCGTTTTTGCTGACACAAACTAACACGGCTACCACTCTGAAACATGGATATTACTGTTTTTCCCTCATTTTCTTTCTTTTTCCTTTCGCATTTAGAAACATTAGGCCAATTCTACAGTGATGGCTGAAAGACTGTATGCACAGTATTGCACAAATAAATCAAACTAAAGCCGACCAATTCTTGTAGACTGGCATTAGGGTAAGTATACCTTAAGAAAGTTCTTATTCAGACTTGGCTTCAGGCAATAAAACGTCATAGATGTATAACTCTGGTGAGTGAAATTTCTAGGGAGCAAATTAGGCTAAAAACATCTTCTAGAGACAGCTAGAAAGGAATCAGACACCACCCGAAAATAAGGCAAGTTATTCAGTAAATGTTTCATTTATTGGGATTCTTCCATTACTATTAGGGTTAAAAGACATGCTGTCAATAAAAATGGTACAGTTATGGAAGATTCTGTGTTTCAGAAATCTATTTCTTGTCACACACACCCCTATAATACTTGATATCACCTCATGATAATGTGTGATTACACTCTGCATGCATATTCCTAATCATTAAGCATTTTATTGATAGGTAAAATTATCTCTGTCAAAAACAAGATGCATAGCAATATTTTAGGCACTAAAAACGGAATAATGTTTCTACTGCTCCATAGACATGACTTGTGAAACTGAACATGGATTTAAAGAAGTTAGTTCCCATAGCAGTAAGTAAAAGGTCTCGGGGTTTCTTATTTCCGAGTGTCCCTCTGACAAGCGGTGAAGTAAAGCATATACCTGGGGAATAAACCACCATCAGGCTAGCCCCCACAAAAGATAAAGCAAACAGCAAATCTCACTGTGGAACCATAACTTCGGCTTTTGGCATTTCCCCATTTTATAGCTTCTTCAGACTGCCTCATATTTGTTTTTCTTTTTGTCAGTGCTCTGATTACATAGAACAGCCAGGGCCTCTATCCTTTGGCTCTGTAGCTTTGTCTGTCCTAGAAAAAATTCCCACCATTGCTAATGTTGATGCAGCTCCATCTGCGGCAACAATGTTGGAAGCATAGACTCCAGGTAGCCACCATTGTTTGTAAGTTTCATTAACACCTGGTCAATGTAGAAAAACCTTATGGCAGTGCAAACAGAGTTAGTGGTCTAAGATCACCTTTGAAACACCCAAAGTTCCTCAAACCATAGATTAAAATCTTAGCATGGTCAACTCAAGCCCTTCAATGTTTCTGAGATAGATAAGCAGAGTTCTATGCTTGCAAGTCTACAGTGTAGGGGCTTTTGGAGAAGACCTTAGAGACAGAGGTCCTGTCCCACATGTGTAGCAGGTACACTACTCGGTCCAAATGGTGGTTAGTGGACCATATTTCTCTATTAGAGACATAGCCTCTGGGGGGGACGTTAAAGATTCCAAATAATTTTTCATACAACTAGGGGTTTACCCTGCTAGCCTGGGCCAAACTTTCCCTTCTCCTCTCTGTTGTGAAATGTGGATTGGGTGACACCTGTAGGTGCTGGACCTAGGGGTGGGGTGGTGCTGCCGCACCCCCTGACTTGAAGTGGTTTCCATCGTATACAGGGGTTACAGTTTGGTTCAATGGCTCTCAGCACCCCCACTATAAAAATTGCTCCAGCACCCCTGTTGGCACCCCCACTCTGCTTTTCAGCAGTGCTGTTTCTGGTGCATTGTGGAATCCTTTGGGTTGAAAGGCATTCTGTGAATGTAAATGGTGACACTACTCGCTGTAAACGATACAAATTCCCTAATCTGACCTTGTCCCACTTGTTTCGCAAAGCAAGCCCAACATATGGTGTACTGTGCCAAGGCTGAGACTTATGATGGTCTAGACAGTCACTTGTGCTCCCGGATCTACACCATAGGACAACTTTGCCAGGATAACTGATGTCTCTGGAAGGCCAAACTCTTAGCACCTGCCTTTGACACACCACCTGTTGCTTCAAATTGGGTATCAAAACAATAAATCATATGTTTCACACAATGGATTAGCTTGACTTTTTTTCTGAATATTATATTACAAGTTACACATTTTTTATCCAGGGTACCCTCCAGCTAACAGGTGCTATTGACCCTTTGAGAGCTCATTCCACCAAAGGCATTTGTATATTTGGAACTATTAAAATTGGAAACCAGGAAATAAATGAGATATGATGCATATGCTCCTATGAGTAACTTTATTAAATAATGACATTCTAATGAATAATGACAACACTGTGACTTGCTGCTCTTTTTAAAAATGTAGTTATTTGAAAGGATAAGCATGGGTCAATTAGAAAAATGCACAAGGTTAATAACTAAAGCCCCAATCCTGTAATGAACTCTACATGAGAAACCCCTGTACAGTTTTTGACCTCATTGCGGTTCTGTGCCCAGCCATGTGGGTGTAGTGGGGAATATATTCCAGTATCGGGACCTAACTCTTGCATCAGGAGCTGCTAGGGCCAACCTTTGCACCTGGGTTCCCAGTGCAGGATCAGGGCCTAACAAGATCTTACAATCGCTTACGGATGTCAGTAGTGTTACTTACATGAGTAATCCACGAGTAACATTATTCACATGCATAACTGTTTACAGAATCAGGTCCTTCATTTGTTAGCTTCCTGGGGCAGAGAATCTCCTTCTATATCTAGTAGAAAACCAACCACATTTTTGATGCTAAACGAGTAATGGCACTAATTACAGTGCAAAATTGTTAGGGAAACATGTTTGCTAAAAATCTATACGAGAGCATAAAAATCCCTTTAAAAAAGTTATTTTTTGTTCAATTGGATCCAATTATAACACATGGTCCTATAAAGTAAGTAAGAGTTCAGCATGTTTGGTATTTCTAATCTCATATCACACCAGAGTTTAAAATAATTAAAAAATCAAAAGGCAAACAAAATTGAGTATATTTGTTACTGTGTCACTCTGCAAGTAAACAGCTTGCAAAATGTAGCCATTACATAGCCAGGGATAATTGGGAAGTGTGTGTCCAACCATAGCTATTTTGCAAAATGTCTAAAAGTAAAAGCAAGTTAGTCAAAAGACCAGAAGAAAAAGAAACTGTTAAATCCATTTGTACATTGATTTAACAGTGAAGTATTTCATTCTTCATGTTTTTACTTGGTGTCTTGAAATAATCCCTTTTCTGTCTCCATACTCCCACTTAGACATTGTTCACAGACTTATTTATTTATGAAGTCTGAAGGTTAGTCCCTACCTGCTGAGACTAATTAGCCCTGTTCTTTGTGTCCTATGCAATCCTGTCTGATTAAATGTACACATTTGTTTTACTTCTTTTCATGCTTCCTTTCACTCTATTTCTGCTTTACTGATTAATATTAAAGTTGTAAGTTGCAGTGATTTTTTTATTTCTATTTTGTCTGCATCTTTCCCTTTAGTATGCAAATTTCTATGTGAACTTTTTAATGCCTGAGAATTTGTGTTAGCCTTGTCGATCTCTGTATTATTATTTTTATTATTCTTTTTAGAGAAGACAGTTTAGCTGAAATCCCTAAACTCTCTAAATATTGCATGACAAATTGACTTTGTTTTGGAAACCCTACGTGCTGAATGGCCCTTCGTAGGAGCAGCAGGTTAGATTTCTTGGGGAATGTTTGGATTATTTAGTACAGTCTGTCCCCTTGCTTTCTAACACCATTTCCATTAGGCAATTTACTAATTCCCATTGAATTTACTGTCTCTGTGCCCCCCTCCCTCCTTTGTTCCTTGTCCATGTTAAAGTTTCCCATTGACTCGTCCATTGTTATAATTTGTCACTGCTAGAAGATCAATTTGTTTTCCTTCTCTCTTCAGCACATTATATTCGGGTACCAGATGTCATTTCTTGCATCTGCATTATTCCGCTCCCCATTTTGTTGCTGTGTAGAGCCTGCTCTCTGGGTAGTGACTTAAAAAAACAACAACTGCTGCCTCAAATCCTTGAACTGAATACCCTTTCGTTATGTCTTGAGCGGTCAATTACTCCCCGCCCCCCTCCCCCCATAATCTACATTTGGTAACTCATTTGCTGGCTGGTTTTGGGGACCATTCAGCTGGTCCTATTTATTCCAGTGGCTATGTCACTTTCAGTTTAATTTTCCTGTTGTGATGCTTACAAAGCCAACACAAAAAACTTTTCACCTCTCAAGACACAGAGTCCTGGATCTCCCTCCTCTCTTGATCATTAACGTATCAATCACATTCCTTTTCCTCCAATTTTTTTCCCCATTAAAGGTAAAAATAATAATATGCCTTACGCCAAAAATTCTTTTGGCGATATCTGCTCACTGAAGAGTTATCTTGCACATTTTAATCCAGTAGGACTATAATAATAATAATAATAATACATGCAAGAAGAAAACGCTGGGTAAGAAAAGGGGTTTATTTCATGATTATTTTAGTTTCTTACCTACAACGATTGGCAATAAAAAAAATCTTAACGGGTTTAAAAAAAAACAACCAAAACAAAAACAAACAAAAAAAAAACACCCCACAAGCCAAAAACCTAACCACGCACAATAAAAATAATGTCACAGAAAATCTCTGAGAAATTGCACTTTTCCCCATGCATACAAATGTATAGAGTTAATCATCTCTGCTCTATAAAAGTTACTGCTTTGCAAACAGCAGACACAAGGGCAGGCATCTTTTCCTCTCTTCTTAACTCCTATATATTTTTCCCCCTTCTTGTGCAAATGTACTTCTGAAGTAGAGTGCAATTTTCTCCTCTCCCCCTTTGCATGTGTTTTGTTTTTCTTTGGGTCATTCCCTTACATTCCCTCCTCCCCCTTCATTGTCTCCCTTCAATCCAGTCCCTTTTTTTCCCCTAACACTCACTAAACTCTCTCTGGCTCTTGCCAAAAAGGATCATTGTTAGTTCTCCGCTTCCCCCACCCTCCTCCTCCTCTCTCTCCCCTCGCTCATTCCCCAAACCTGTTTAGTTATGCACACGTCACCGGGGGAGCCCCCGCCCCCTCCTGCATCTCATTAAGTGCCTAGTGTGTTTCTCTCTCCCTGTCAATAATCCCGGATCCCAGACTTCTCCGTTCCTCCGGATTTCGATCCCCCTTTTTCTATCTGTCAATCAGCGCCGCCTTTGAACTGAAAAGCTCTCAGTCTAACTTCAACTCACTCAAACCCGAGCGGCACGGGCTCCCTATATCTGCGGCGTCTCCCCCCCTCTCCAGCTGACTTGTTGTTTGGTTTGTTTGTAATTTTTTTAAAAAACCATTTCCCCCTCCCCCCGTCTATTTTTTTTTAATTATTATTATTCTCACATTGGGTGTGGGGTTGGTGCGCCCTTGGCACGCTGATCAGCTCCCTGGAAGGAAGGAAGAAAGAGAGAGAGAGGGGTGAAAAAATCCAGAAGAAGAAGAAACCCAAAGTCACTGGTGCAAAGAGGAAAGGAAAGACATTTCCCTCCCCTCCTCCTCCTTCTTTTTCCCCTCCCCAGGAGGAAACAGAGAAGGAGAAGAAGAAGAAGAAGAAGAAGAAAAAACCCTTCACCTTGGACTTTTTTTTCCCCCGGTGCAAACTTTTTTTCATTTCTTCCCCCCCCCCTTTCCCTTGTTGCAAAATTGCTGCTGGTGGGGTGAGCCGGCAGGAAAATGCCGCAGCTGAACGGCGGTGGAGGAGACGACTTGGGGGCCAACGATGAGCTGATCTCTTTCAAAGACGAAGGGGAGCAGGAGGAGAAGATCTCCGACAACTCCTCGGCAGAGCGGGATTTAGCGGATGTCAAGTCCTCCCTGGTCAATGAATCAGAAACGAATCAAAACAGCTCCTCAGACTCGGAGGTAAGGAGGGGGAACCCCCCCAAAATCCTCCCCCCCCTTTGGCGGCAGGCAGAGGTGGGGGGCAGAGGGGGGAGTTGTGCTTTGCAACTGTGTTTAGGGGGCTAATCCTCAGACACAACTTGGGGAGGCGGGGGTGTTGTAATGTTGCTACAATGTTTGACTTTAAGTTTCCTCCATTGCACAAACTTGTAACTCTGTTTCTCTCTCTCTTTCCCCCCCCCTCCACCTTTTTTGTGTCCCCCCCCTCCCCCAATCTTTCCTTTCTGTCCCCCCTCCCCCCAGGCGGAGAGGCGGCCTCCGCCTAGGTCCGAAACTTTCAGAGATAAATCGAGGGAAAGTTTAGAAGAAGGTGAGTACCACGAACCCCCCACCCCGCCCCCAAAGCGAGGAGCCCCCCAGCTCTGCGGGGCGACCTGCCGAAGGAAGCCCAGTGCGGCCCCAGGGGCGCGCTGCTGTGCAGCTGGGCCGGCTGCACAACTTTGCCTGGGGGCGGGGGGTGGGGGAGACACTTTCTAAACAAAGTTTTTTTCCCCCCTATCTCTTTTTTTATCCCCCCCTTTTCACCCCTTCTCTCTCTCTTTCTGCCCCGCCATGTTAGCTGCGAAAAGGCAAGATGGAGGGTTGTTTAAGGGCCCACCATACCCTGGTTATCCTTTTATAATGATCCCAGACCTGACCAGCCCGTACCTCCCCAATGGATCGCTCTCTCCAACTGCAAGAACAGTAAGTGGCGCATCTACATCTCTGTATTTTAAACGATCGGTCACTGCTAGGATTGTACATTTCTTTCCTCCCCCCTCCCCCCAGCTCTAAGCCCCCTGCATGTCCTCCCCCCGTCCCCCTAGTCAGAAACTTTCCAAACTTTCATGGCTTTTGCAGAATGGGATTTGTTTACACTTCGCCATATTTTTTTTTCTTTTTTACTTTCAGTTTTGCGTGGAGGTCTTTTCACCTCTCGATTCTCCCTTCTTTCAAAAAATTATAAATCCCAGGCTGTGTTTTGGTTTCTTTTCTCATCAGCTGAATCTCCAATCTGATTTCTACAAAACTCTTTATTTGCCATGGTGAATGATCTGTTTTCTTCTGCCCTCTTCAGTGGCGTCTTGGTCTCTTCCCCCCTCCCTCTTTTTTTAACCTCCCCCTTAACCCTTTCCTTGCTGCAGAAGCTCTCTCAGATACTGATGTACCGTATTGGGAGTCACCAAGTTATATAGTTTCTTATCCTGTTTTGTAAAGACTAGAACGTTGTTGTTTTTTTTAAATTCCATTGCAAGTTGTCTGGCCTTTTCACTTTGGTTCAGCAATTTCTCTCTTTTTCTCTGTGTGTTTACACTTTTTTGGGGAACGGGAAGGTTATTGACATTTAATTGCAAACTCACATGCTTGATTAGTTTAAACTGAACAAACCTTGATCAGGGAGATGAATCCATCTCTTGAACGCTCACAGAAAAAGCCCATCCTTACCCGGAGCTAAACACACTGCTCTTATTTTGCAAGGGGAGAAAGACCTGAAGGAGTTCTTTCTTTATTTGTGTGTGGCTAAACTGAGTCCTGAAAGGAGTTAGAGCAGAGCACAGACCAGGACTGATACAATAAACAGAAACTGCCTTTTAAAAAATGAATACATTAAACAACCCCCCCACTTGGAAGTGCATTCTAGAAATAATAATCTTGCTGAAAATATGTGTGTTTGTGGATGAAGGGCCAGATTTTCTGGGTAAAAGAGAGAGTCTGTATGGAGGAGGAGGGAAGTAACTGTAGTTCAGATAGTGGGGTTCAATTAAACTTTGGGGTGTGATGGGGGTAGGTTTGTCTCTTGCTGCTGTTTCTCCTTTGATGCTTTGTAGTATCACTAACTGTGCTGTATATCCCTATGTAACACACATCAAGACTAATTTTTTTTAAAGGAGGGGTTTTTAATTATGAATGGTAAACCCATGGGGAGTACAAAATGCTAAGAAGTGTTTGTTTACACTTGCCCAAGGTTGTCATTTTGCATTCTTTAGGTGCTTTTAAATCTGAAGGGTCCCCCACCATCACCATGTATCTATTTACACATTTTTTTGTAACATGAGAGAGCAATTTGAAATAACAGATCTACTGTTCAGTAGATGTTGAATCTGTGCTAATGGATTAAGTCTTGGACGATTCCAGTTTATCAGATCTACAAGTGTTTCAAAGCGTTAAAATATTAAACATCAGGTCAGGCTTGTTTTCACTCAGTAAAGTGGCAGTAGCAACCTAGATTAGTAAATATAGAGGGATTGAAATATGAAAAAAATATTTTTCTAGTTTTGCATGTATTTAAAGACGTGGTAGTATTTTACTTATTTTATTATGGTTATTATCTTGTAAGGCTGCTTTTCAAGCGCCATGATTTCTCAGACTGTGGAAGAGGGTGACTGCAGTTTGTAATTTTAATGATTGGGGAGGGGAAAAGCATGGGCTGAATGCATTATATTTTGCTTCAAATATGGTTATGTATGTATTTTGTGTGTGCATGGCTTTTTAAAAAAAAAAAATTAAAATTCTGTAAGCGTTAGGTTCAAGATCTCAGAGTATTGCCCCAAAATTACTTTGTTCCAAATAGTTTTATATTGCAGTTTTTAAAAAAACTTAACATGCTTTCAGTATTCCAAGAATAGTTAGCTTAATTGAGGTATCACATTCGTTTTTTGTGTTCTGATTTTTTTTCAAAAATATTTTTGTTACAACAGACATAATTCCTGATTACATTTATTTGTCACCTTCTTTTTTCTCGTTAGAACCTAAAGATATGGATCATTTAGTAGTTACCTTTAATGGAAATATTCCTCCCTTTCTCCCTACATTTAAAAAGGCCTTCATAAGAATGTTCTATTTGTATGAATTAAAGGTATTGTATAAAAGATTACATGTTATTTTATTGTTGACATAGCAGGTGGCCTTGTAGTGTGTTATCAGATGGATTCTAAAAGGGATATTTCCACTCTCAGTAGGCAATTTTATTATTTGCACATCAGGAACCACAAACCTTTTCATATCTTCACCTTTTTTTCTTTCACATTCTGTATGTCTCCGTGTTTGCTTACCACTTAATTATGGGCTGAAAAAATTAAAGTTATTCATTTAGGCCTGAAAGCAGAATAATTTAAAGATTAAGCAGGATAGATGTTGTCTGACATACTGTATGTTCTAGGTGTATTCTTGACATCTACTAAACCAGCTTTGAATCCCAAACCACCTAGATTTTAGTTTTAAATGCAAGTTGGAAATGTATAGAAAATTCTGCATAGTTATTATTTAATATATAAAAAATACATCTTGTGTAGACTTCTAATACCCTATCCGTTACATTTTCAGAGAATATAAGGTAAAAAGGTGATGTAGTTGTGTAGCATATATTTTTTTCTTTTTTTGTTGCTGCTGTTGTGGTTTGTTCATTTATTTTGGTTTAGCAGAATTGTTGTTAATTTTAAATGTATCTGCAGCTGTCTGTTGTTCAAAAGCAAACTCCTGAGAACACTGATTTCTTCTTTTCTGTTTTAAGAACGTAAAGAATTATGAAGTATCATTAAATCTGCTTATGATGAATAATGCTTTAATTGTTGAAGACTCCATAAAGCTTGATAGTAATAATTTTATTTTAAAATGACAAAGATTTTTCTGTATAATGTTAATTTTGTTTTTGATAGAGTAATGTTGGATGGCTTTTAAGAATACAGATACGCATTAAGGAGAGATCTAGTCAAATAGAAATGTAGTAATGTATCTGAGAATCTCTGTCTCGCATATACTTGAAGAGGGACTGAGGTAGCTGGCTATTAGGAATAATAAAGGAAATAGTTTGCATTTCAAAGTTTAAAAACAAAGAAGTTGTATTTAATTTGAAACCCGCATTTAGTGTTTTAATTCATGTTTTCAACCAGCAAATAGAAATATTTTGTTAAGAATATTTACCAGCAGATTTTTCATATTTTTATCAGTGCTGTTGCATCTTCCTTTGCCCTAAATTGTTTGCTTTCCAAGTGAGAGATTTCTTACTAGATTGCACATAAGGCAGCATCTTGTGTTCATTTCTGAATTTTGAATGCTTGGAACAGCAAAATATGAGAGCAGCCCATTCACTAAGGTTTTACCTTCAGTAAAGGAAACTTTAAAAATAAATAAATAACAGACTTGAAAAATGGATGTTTTCCTTTATCTACTGAATCAAACCTAATCCTTTCTAATACAAAAGAGGTAGACGCCGAAGTGTGAAGGGTTAATGGTGGTCCTTTTTTCCCCCCTTGAATTGTTTTGACAACACTTTTCAAAGTGTGACATTCCAAGCCCCCTGCAATACAATGTAATATTACTGTAATTACACAGGTCATTACATTTTAAATAGAGAACAATAAAATGCTTATCGGTACTGAAAAAGAACAGGTGTTCTTGCCCTTCTTTTGGTATTTATGCTAATTGTTTTTCATCTCCTTCAGAAATATTTATGGCTAGGCATGTTAAGATTTCAGTTTCGATATGATAGTATTAATTCTGTACTAATCTTAATGGTTGAGGTTTAATGTCTGCAATATGGATTATGGTATTAACATCCACCAACTAGTTTAATAATGTAGATATAACTTAATATGTCAGCACTTTAGTGCTCTATGATACTTAGCATTCAGTGATGTGCATTATTCATTTTTTTTTAAAATGGACATGTTTTTAATAAAGTTTCTGGAATTGTGTAGAAACATGCTATTATATAAGAATTGATGGTCCTGTGGTATAAATTGGTTGGAACGTACAATATGAAACTTCTGAATGCTTAAGTAGGTAGATTGTTAATTCTGCAGCAGAGTGAATCAGTGTTGGTGGGATACAATGGTAAATAGTCTGGATTCTGTTAATTTTTTTCCATAAAGAATCTGAATGTCCCTGATATAATTTCATTTTAGAGAAAATGCACCATTGGTTGGTCAGCCAGTTTCTCTCTGAAGGGGCTATGAAAAATAGTTATAGCAAAGTTTCATGTTTCTGGAAGCTTGCAAAACAATATAATACAGTACTGTTACTTGAGTGTACAGGATAATTGCAGTACTGCACTTCATTAAAAATAATATTTGCTTTGGAAATTGAACATTTTAATAGGTGCACCAGTGGCTGATCTGTACTTGAAAAATTACAGTAGATGCCTTTCCAGCTTTTGAATGTATTCATACATTAACTGGTGATGGATTTTTTTTTCTATTCTTTTCTCTCTTTTTGCTTTTGCTTTTTGTTTTCTTCAAACACAAAAATATATGTAGGTTAATCAGTTAAAAAATATGGTGCAGCTTTCACTGAAGATTGTAAACCAGAGTTCAGGTAAAAAAGTGTTTTACATTTGTCAGATTTTCATGACTGGGTTTCAAAATCAGATTAAAAATGCCTTGTAGAGAAAGGACAGCTGCAGATTTTTTGGGTGGACGTGAGTTTCTATGCCATGACTAAAACTCTGAGGACCTTTTCCCAGCTGTCTGGGAGTTATGTGGAAGTTGGATTATTGGCAGTTAAGCATGAGACAACCTGGATTTAGCAAATGCTCTCCTACACAGGAAGTAGATGACATTATAGTGGGGGAAGGGAGGAGATTCTTGTGCAGACAGAAGCAGGCAAGAAATAATATGCTTCTTCCCACCATCTCCTCGCCCCTCCCAACTTCAAAACAAGTGCTTGCTTATATATAAAATGTATTTGCAATATATATATAATATTGTGTGTGTGTGTGCACATTTTTTTCCCCATGGTTTGTACGTGAATAGGATATTATCCCCCTAGGGTGACCAGATGTCCCGATTTTATAGGGACAGTCCTGATTTTTGGGTCTTTTTCTTATATAGGCTCCTATTACACCCTACCTCCGTCCTGATTTTTCACACTTGCTGTCTGGTCACCCTATATCCCCCCTACACTGTAACTGTTGTGAGAACTTTTGTTTCGTGGTGGTGTTTGTAGGATTAGAGAGAAGTTTAGAGGTGTGTGTTTCTTTAGGTATTAAATTACTGTAAATATGCAAGTAAGCCTTAAACTTGGGTTCATAATTGGGCAGGTTTGTGAAGGAAATGGTTAATTTTACAACCAAAGGCAAACTTGCACCTCGACAGGTCTGCTGAAAGAAATGTGCCACAGTCATTTGCTGGCAAGCAGCACAGGGTCATAAATCCACAGGGTTTATTTACAGCCTATAACACTTATGAATGTTAAGATATTTGACGCCACGCTGGCCTTATAATATCCAAGGTCCACAGACACTGGCAGTGGGTCAAATTTCTTTCACTAATTATAAGCAATGAGACATTGGGGGGTGGGGGTGGAAATCATGAAAACCCCAAAAAGCTAAGAATATTGCACTCCTCCTCCCAACTGCAGGTTTGTGTTTTTGCTTTTTACGTAGGATATAGTTAAGTTTATAATTAACACTTGGAGTGCAGAAAAATTCGAGAGCAATTCTAAACAATGCGGACAGCCAAATTAAAAAAAAAAAAAAAGTTACTACAGCTTGCATCCTTTATGAACACACTGACAGTATTGTGTAGTGTATCTAGATACCAACCCAACAAAATATTTCCCAGAATACTTAAAGAAACTTGATACCTGGAACTGCCTTTTAATTTATTGATGTACCACTGAGCTGGAAAAAGAAAAATCACATGCCAGGATTAATGCACAAGTTAAATGCATCTTGGAAATGTGTATTATTAGCCTGTTTTTTTTTTAAAGGTGTTTGGATAAGACTTCGGTAAAAAGCTACATTGTGTGAAAACACACACAGAGTACAGCAGTTAACATCGTCAGCTTTGAAACAATAGTTAGATGAAAAAGGTTTTATGTGCTTCAAGAAGGAAAAATCTGAGTTTGCAGGGAAGAAAGTGTCGGGGGTGGGGGGCACTGGAAGTAGTGTTTGGGAGAAGAAAACGGTATCTGAGGAAGTGTAGAGAATCCAGAGGCCAGGGGAGGGTTATTAGATGACTAAGAAAGAATGCTAAAGTGCAGAGAGAAATGTTACAGACTTGAAAAAACGTATTTGGGTGAATGACTGAAGGGGAAATTGGGGAGCTAGGGATTGATTCTTAAGTGTCAAGAAAGTCTTGGGGGACAGGGAAAAACATTTTCTTCACGCAGTAAAGCTTGTTGTTCACGGCTCACTCTTAATTAAACATGCTTTCCTGGAGTGGGCAGTTAAAATTTAAGTGCTTCTCTCTTGCCTGTATGTTGTGTGTGTTTTAAACCAGACAACATGATTAATAATCTGTGCCTAGGTATTAATCTAGTTTTAATTTCTCTAGCAGTTTCTTGATTTCAGCATCCCCATAGATTACTGTCACATCCAGATCACAGATACCAGGGGACAAGCTGGGAGAGTGGGGGAGAAAAAGACTAAGAAATCGACTCTTGTTCTCCATATGGGTTTCGTCTGCAAATCATGTAAATCCTGACTCTTATAAAAAAAAAAAAAAAAAAAGGTGGGGGGGGGGCTGTCATTGTACTTTCCACAAATAAATGTACAGGCAGTTTAGTTGAAGGCTTTATGCATTTTCCTAGTCAATGGAATGCTGTAACTTATTAGCCTCTGGGGATAAATATGAATCCCTTAACACCACATTACAAAGATGGTGTGGTAGTACCTTTTTAACAGGTTATCAACAGTGATGTTTTTTCATTTCCCAGGATACTTCACCCCTCCCTCCTCATCTAATTCCATGCTGGCAATTCCATCCATTCTAGTTTATTCTTTTGTTTTAGGCAGGCTAAAGCCTTGACCCTTATTCTTCTTGGGGTCATACACAGGCAACCGGGTTGGGCCAGTGCTGAATGAGTTAAGTTGCTAGCTAAAGTTTGGCTTCATGAAAATAAATTTGAGGCCTGGTAGGCATTAGCAGGGCACAGCACATTTACAGAGCTTAATTAGTACGAACTGTAATTGTTCATGGGCTGCCAGAAGGAGTAATGTTCAGGAAAAGTGGAGTCGTTCTTTTGCAGTCTTCAGTTTTAAAACGATAAATCACTTGCATATTTGTGCAGTGATTCAAATGGAGCTGAGACCTCTCCATCTCAACATGTGGTAAATTGTAAAGTCAATGAATTGCAGATGTAGGGGACAGCCAGATTCTCGAAGAAAATGCAGAATGAATGGGCAAGAGTAAATATGGACTGAGGGGATAACTGGGTTTCGGCTTGCTGTGCCAATTATGATGCACTAAAAACATCAGTAATTTTGTTCTAATCAATTTAAAGTTTCCTTAAACTAAATACAGGGGTACTGCGTGACTTCACTGGAGGTGTTTTAGTAATACTGAATAACAATGGGATTCCTGTGGAAACACACATGACAGCCAGATTAATTCCAATTAATTCATTATGAGTAGCGTTAGAGTTGTTCCTAAATGAATTAGTAATGATTGGACACTTTAAAATGACGCTGCAGCCACTTTTTAATGAGAGATGTTGTGGTAGAGAATGTCTTTGCATTCTAGTTGGGAGTACGCTGGGAAAGCTGTAGTGAGTTCTGCATTTCTTATCCACTCAGAAGTCCCATCAACTTCAGTGGGACTTCCTGGCTTCAGGAGCAATGTAGCATGAAACCCATAATCTGTACAGTACAGTTCATTCTGAACAGCTTTCTGATACAGAAAACATGTATCCCTCTTTCAGTTATTAATGGAAGACTGTCTTACCTCTGCCTGATCCAGAGACCACTGAGATCAGTGAAAAGTCTCCCATTGATTTCAATAGGCTTTGGACCATGCCCTGTATGTCCTGACCTGACTTCAAAGTTTTGCAAAAAGCTGTAAAAGGATTTTTTTTTTCCCAAACGAATGACCCTTCCTATAGTGCCTGGTCGCTGATTTTTAATATTTTAGATTCCTACAGGTATTTTATAAATAAATAACACAACTGTTGGGGCGTGATTCTGCAATAATGGTACATTGAAACCCAGGGCCCTCACCCCAAGGAAGGCTCCCAGTGATTGCAGGGCCTGCTTTGAGGCCACCTTGTCAGTCAATACTGCCTTTCCGGTGTGAGTAGGTGGATTTGTATGGAAGTTGTAAAAGTTAATGATTGTTCTCTGACTCACAAGCTGCTGGTTTTAGTTTGAGGGGAAAAAAATTAATGACAGTAAATGATGGAAATTATAGGAGACAAGTAGGCCTTGGTGAGAGGAAAAATACATTTGCGTTGTTAAAATGTTTTTGCTTCTTGCTGAAAGAAGCGCAAGGACAGGAGATCTGAGGATAGTGTCTCTTTGTTGTCAGATGCTTAGGGTGCTGAATTCTTTCAGGCATATGGTCAGACATTTAAATCAAATTCTTAGATGCCTGTCCATGTGGATGTTAAAGATCCCATGGCAATTTTTTTTTTTTTTTTTTTGAAATGGGTAGGAGCTAATCCTTGTGTCTTGGCGAACAGTTTCCTCTGCTCAGTAAAACAGATGATTTTAATGCCCAAGGCTCTGTGGGAAGTACTGTTGAATGCATAATGGCTGCCATGTTTGACTACACAGTCTCTGTTTTACCAGTGTCTAACTTAGTGCTTGTAAAGCTCTCTAGAGTGCCTAGGGTGTGAAAGGCGCTATAAAAACCAAAATCCTGGTCTGTCTTTTAGTTCCACTCTGGTCGGTGCTGCAGTTGAACTTCCAAAAAGAGAGGGCTCCTCAGAAAAACACCAATTGAAAATACTGCAGAGTACAATGTTTTGGCATGTGTGAATTTTAGAAACAAACAGTAGAAACAAAACACCTCCAACTTTGAAGAGATGCTTCACAGCCACAAAAAAAAAAAAGGGTCCAGCACCCATGTGAGTCATCAGTTCCCCAGTTTATATCAGATCAGTTGTTCCAGGATATGGCCATGTCTATGCTAGGGACAAGTAACTAAATCCGTTTTAAAATCCTGTCTAGTTGAACTGGTGCAAACTCCTAATGAAGTTGTTCTTGAACTAGTTTAACCCTGCTTAAATTGATTTAGCTTGGGTCGATAACTTATATAGATAAGCAAGGGTTAAACTGGTTTAAGAGCATCTACATTACAGGCTTGCTTTGGTTGAATTAGTATTGGTGTGGATAGGGCAATGGGTTTCAAACTTTTTGTATTGGTGACCCCTTTCACACAGCAGGCCTCTGAATGTAATCCCCCCCCTTATAAATTAAACCTGAGGGGTGGGGGAATATAATGGGGGGGTCAGGACTGTCAGCCCCACAGAGCTGACAGGCTCAGGACCCCCATGTACCCACCTTGTGACCCCCTGAGGGGTCACGACCCCCAGTTTGAGAACCAACGGAGTAGGGTTTATGTGCAGCATTACATATAGAAAGCTGCATTGGTGAGTTCCCAGACTCAACAAAGGACTACTGAAAGGTTGTGGGTGGTTTGTATGTTTTAAATATTTACTGGTATAAAGAATCCCATGAGAAGATGTAACCTTGAACGAACATATCAGAAGAATAAGATGGTAGCCAGACTGGCTACCTTTTTGTTTGCCTTGAGAAGTAGAGGAGAAATTCTTTTCTCCATGTGTGTCTTTGTCTAAAGGTATAAATTATTGTTCCATGTCTGGATGCCAAGCATTTTAGTTTACTTCTCCCCTTTGCCCAAGCCCTCCCCGTATTTCTCCCCCAAAATAAAACTAAGAGTTTTTTGTATTTATACAAGAAACAGAGGGGTGTTATATAGAGAAATCATGTTTTTTATGGGAGTTAGCCAAGCACATAACTTTTGTAGTAGCCAAAAATATAATTGTATAAAGAAAAATACATTGCCCCATAAAGGATATTTATCTGCATAAGGACAAAATATCTTCATAATCCATAGACCATCAAAGATGGGATGCCTAATTTATTTATTCATTTTTGGGGAGTATATTTTGCCTTGACATCAACTGTTGCTTACTTGTGGCAGTTAATTATACTTTGTCTTTAACTTCAACTCATTTTTTAAAAATGTGAATGTCTATGAAAACTAAACCAAAAGTGGAATTGGATGAATGAAAATGGAATTTGGAATCGTTACAGCTTTGTTAATATATTTGTAATGTGATTATCTGCCTGGTTACATGTGCACGTCTGTGTTTATGTGTGATATATATTCTTCTAGTATGTATACTTTGTTATCAGGTGTCTATCCAATTTTAATTGACAATATAAGATTCCTGTGGTTACCCTGTGCACAGATTGCTTTGGGGCTCTACAGGGTTTGTGGGAAGAAAAGAGATTCGACAAGTTTCCATTAAGCTCTGAATCGGGCAATTGGAAAAGAGGAGAATGAAATGAGCTGAAAAGAGGAACAACTTGTTAATGTTGCATTCTGTGCTTGGAACGAGAAACCTCTTTTAGACAAGAGTGGTTCTCAGGCCAAGAATTTCAAACTCGGAGAGAAACCTGTCCAGAACACAAAAGTTGTTTGAACGGGGTGCAGAATTGTCACAGTAATTAGAGCAATCTCCGTTTACTGAGTGGCAGCTTTTATAAAGGACAGGGGATAAAGGGTTCAAATTCATCTTTCTCTCTGTGATTCACTTTTGATGAACTGCTGCTGTGTATGTGAAGGAGTGTGTGCGTGTGTGGCCACATTTTCGACTACTCATCATTAAATTGTCCTTGTTTTATATGAACCCAAGAGTTGATTTGTTTTTTTCCTCTAGTGACAATTCCAGGCATTATGCTTTATCTTGCACTGGTATTCTAATTGGACTGATTATACTGTACTAGGGTGATACTGACTGAAATTTGTCTCTGCTTTGCCTTAGGAACAAACATATTTCTTAGTCAATATGCATCATTTTATACCCAGTGCTGCAATTTCTGACTCTTGCAAACCGTCTTTTTATGCAGACTTTTAATGCAAAAAGTCATTAACTTGAATAGGACTGCTTGCTTTCAGGAGCAAGGACTGTTTGCACTAGTGGTGGGGCTAGTCCCTTAAAGTTTTTCATCTAGTCAGTCTGGAGTTATGGAAGTCAGTCTGGAGTTTTGCTACTGATCTCATTGGGAGAAGGATCTGGCCCATAGGCTGCATGAGGTTGGGTCTTGGGAATAAGTCAAATAATTTGTTACAGATTGTTTTTTAATTGTTGTTTGTAGTCTGGTAGTACCGAGGCCTCAATCCGGGTTCCGTTGTGTCAGGCACTGTACAGACACACGTGGAGAATGGATAGCTTATTCAGCAATGTGAATGTTAGCAACAGGAAGAAAAGATTAAGAGTCAGTGGGAGTTAAATTAGGCCTGCCCCTAAGAATTAGATTGACCTAGCTTAGGGCTGTGAAAAATTTCACACCCGTAGCTGGGTTGACCTACTGCAAATGCACCTAGGCCGGTGGAAGAATTCTTCCTTCCATGGAATTCTTCTATTGACCTACCTACTGCCTCTCAGAGAGGTGGCTTAATTGCATTTATGGGGGAAAAATCCTTCTGTTGATGTAGGAAGTGTCTATGCTTATGGCTGTAGCCGCTGTATTGTTGGCATACCCTAAGTTGCTTCGTGACTTTTGAAAATTTTACCTTAAATGCGTAAATGATACAGATGTATCCCTGTTCGCATTTTATTTGTTGTTACTGCTTTTGCCTGAGCTTCAGCAGAGCCTTTTTTAAAATCATGCAGGGATCTGTCATTGTAGTTCGTAATCTTTCCAGGGTAGAGAGCTTTTTCTAATTATTTATGTGATACCGCTTTTGGGTGCTGTATAACTTAAATAACTCAGTCTTGCCCCCTTCTTCCATCATTGTCCCCAAATACACAGGTGAACCTATACACAAAAAAAAACCTTTGCCCGATCTCTTGCTCTGTAACCCTGTTCCCCCAACTTTAAATTCCACCTCCAGGAGAGGGGGAGTGGAGACTAGCCAGGCAGGGTGGGAATGGAGTGGGCACACATTTTCCTTTCCCCCTTCCAGCTCTGCAGAGATTCCCAGGAAGAGATAATACAGCCTTTTCCACGGAGCATTTTTTTTGGAGCGGTGGGAGATCTGGGGGCATCCACAAGGAAGTTGGGGGACAAAGGAGCCAATCTTGCCTCTCTTACTTTTGGGGAGGGATAGCTCAGTGGTTTGAGCATTGGCCTGCTAAATCCAGGGTTGTGGGTTCAGTTCTTGAGGGGGCCATTTAGGGAACTGGGGTAAAAAAATCTGTCTTTGAGCAGGGGGTTGGACTAGATGAACTCCTGAGGTCCCTTCCAACCCTTATATTCTATGATTCTAATGGGATTTCTCATGTGAGATAAAGTCAGTGGATTAGCAGCCCAACCCCTTATTCATGTGAATAAAGTATTTGATTACTACATTCCAGGACCTACATCAGATCAGGACCTAGGTACACCTTCAAGTAGAGAAGAGTAGAATACTTGTAACTAAGTCCAGAATTTCTTGACATAAGACACTTGTCACATTTCATTGGAAACGGAAAATACGCCAATTACCCCGAAAAGAAACTGACTAATGTATATACAGGGGTTTTATTAAGCAAAATCTGGCATTTTCCATTGGAAATGGACCAGTTTTTAGGTAGACCCTGGACCCATTTCTTAGCAAAATCAGATTTGTTATTTTGAGCAAAGGCAGCATTTTTGCATCAAAAGGTTGTGAAAACTTGTTCATGTGCAAGTTCTCAGTGTGAAAACAGCTGCTCTGTCCAGCCTGTGAAAGGATAGTGCCTGGATTTCTGAATGCAGTTCCTCTCAAAGCAAATGCTTTTTTCTCTTCACTTTTTGTAGCACTCTGCTTGTCTATGCCTTTGGTAATATGAATCTAGAGATTTTAACATTTCCAAGGTAAAGTACGCACAAGGGGAATTTCCTTTGGAATTTCATGCAGGGAATAGGTGATCCTGGTAATTGTGCTCATTTGCTCACTCGTTGTCATGACCTGTATAAGTAATTATACATTCTACTACATAAGATCTATAATATAATTTAGTCTAAAACATGTGCTACCCCCTAAGGCAGTTAAGAGGTGCCTGCCAGCCTGAAAGTCCTCAATATGCATGGGTCCAATTATCAAAAACATGGCATTTATTTGGATATACCTGTTGCAATTTACTGGCCTCTATTAATGCTGCTTTCCTGCACCCAATCCCTTGTGTTTTATAATCTGATAATTTCTCTGTAATGGCTGGCTTCTTCAGTTACATATGTACTGTAGTAATTCTGCATCCTTCAGGGTAACTTGATATCTTATATTTGGTTACTGAATAGCCTTCCCTTTACTTTGGATTACTATGGTCATTTTAAACCTAGTAACAAATAATAATATGTGCATCTGCAATCAATGCCATGGCTCCATTTAGATATGGAAGGAGGAAGCGGATGTCTTCTCTTCATAAACTGCTTGAGAGGTGGTCCTGTAGTTTGTGACGACAGCAGAAAGCTATTATTTGATTTTTTTTTTTTTTTTTTTTTACAGTTCTTCATTCAGTTGCAAAGCATGTTACGCAGCCTGTAAAAGCAGCCATTGGTTGCAATTCACGTGGTGATTCAGTGCGACAGAGCCCCTACTACATCAACTGGCATCAACTAGCGTGATCAGTATTGTTTCACAGTCTTGCTTTTCTGCCTGTTTTGGGGATTTTTTTTTTAAATGTGTGGCAGTAAGTAGTTTTAAGGTAAATAAGATGCTTCTCTTCAGGGGAGTTCATCTCACATGTATGGTCCTAATCCTGCAAAGACTCACACATGTGTTTAACTTTACTCACCGGAATACTCAGGGGGATGCTCACATGGGTAAAGTTAAGCACGAGCATAAGTGTTAGCAGGATCAGGGCCTAAGTATGTAATCGTGGGGGTAAGGAGGATGGGGGGGTGGGGCAAGGACCAAAGGGTATACAAAAGAGATGCTGAGAACAAGGGGCAAATGTTTGTCATCTTAACTTCCTGCAATCATGTTAAAGTACAGTCCTATCTGAAGAACAGCTCTGTAAAAATGAAACCTTATTACATGACACGTCTGTTCTTTGTGCCATTTAGCATCTGCTAACTTGGGTAACTTAGAGCCAGATTTTTAAAGGTTTCACGGAGTTGAAGGACAGAAAGGACCATCAAATCTAGTCTGACCCTCCTGTATGTCACAGGCCATTAAATTTCACCCAGCTACCCCTATATTAAGCCAAAAGATATTTGTTTAGACCAAAACATTTCAGTCCTCAGGAAATGAAAATACCACAGGAAGAGAACAGGAGAGACCAATACTTGAGTCCCCTGCAGCAGCCCTGATTTCAAGGGGAATTAGGAGCCCACTAGTGAAAATACCACTAGGTGCCTGTCTCCATCTTCGGGTGCCTAAATACCTTGTAAAATCTATTTTTACTGCTACTTGCTCCAGTAACACTCCAGTGAATTGGATTTTGTTTCTTCTTTGTCAGTTAGATGAATTGTTTGTTAAATTTCAATTACAGGGTGTGTCAGTTACACCTGTACAAACCCACAGGCATAATTAAGGGCATAGTCTGGGGTTTCACAGGTCTAACTGAGGCCAAAATTTGGATTTCAGGGTCTTCTATTACTAGGTGTGAGGGAGTGAGTGTGAGAAGGAAAGAATCCAGCTTGATTTTTAGATCCCAGGTTAAAATTGCATGGCAGACAGTTGGGGAAGGAGGAAAAGAGGAAATTCATTTTAAGTACAGTTGAAATGGAAACAGAAAAGAAATAAACATTAGATAACTCCTCCACGTGCATTTTTTTTTTTTTTTTTTGCAGAGTCACTCTTCAGAGTAAACCACACAGAAATAGTGTTAAAAATTTGTGGCTTGATTGTCTTAGTGTTCTGGTTTAATTATGACTCATTTTTGTATGAACCGAAAGTGTTGGAATAGAACGGCAGTTTATTCTGACCTAAACAGAAGTCAGTGTCATGAACACCAGATTTAAACTGAGTAAATACGATGAGAATTTGGCCATCAACTGTTTTCATGGAAATCAATAGCACAACTCCCATTGGTTCCGGTGGGGACAAAATCAAGGCCTTTGGCTCCTAGCTAAGGCATTTTTCCATTGCCTCAAATCAAAAGGGACTTATATATGTCAGTTCTTTCTCTGCTTCCACATATACAAGGAATGGGATTCAGGCTAATGGAAAAATATGTGGTTAAGTAGGCTTGGTGTATGTCCTGGTGTCTGGTGCTACCTCAGAAGTGAAACTTCTATTAAACAAGACAGATGTGTGTGTAACAAACCCCTCCCTCTTACATTATGTGTATAAAAGCACACCATAAAAGGCAAGAAAATTCAAATCTGAACCTCAGAACTTTACTTTGATTCTGTTGTGCTGATTGTATAGCATCATCTAGTTTACGTAACTTCATTCATGTATGTATTGCAGTGGTCATACTCATTTTAGGGGTAACTCCATGAAAGTCCAAAGGAATTACATTTGGGTGAATTTATTTAAAAAAATAATTAATTGCTAATCTTTCAAGTCATCATTTGGTCTCCATACACTCTCTTAAACCCCCCTTTCTTTAGTGTCATCTTCTGTTGTTGTGCTAGGCTGTAAGCTCTTTAGGTCAGAGACATCGTATTTACCTGTTACGTAAAATGTCTGTGACATCTGAAGTGTGAAGAGCTATATTTAAAAAAATAAATACCCGGTCAAATTATTCTTTGCAAACAAACTATCAGATTAGTTTAGTCTGTTCAGCCCCTCCTCCTCCTCCGTGTTCAGGAACGAATTTTGATGGTTACGAATGGATACAGTATTTGCTGAATACTTCATGCAACAAAATTTCAGCCTGTGGGTTGTTTGCTAACAATTTGCTCTTCTTTGTGATAAGTGATTGCTCTCCTAAGTAGCATGGTATTGGTCAGGTGACTGAAACTTTTTAAACAAAAGAATAATGAATAGTGACCCCTCTTGTTATTGCACAGATACGCTTGTTTGCATGTGAATATGGGTATTCTCATGAAGAACAACCATCCTCCAAACATTTGCTTGAAATCCATCTGCCTAAATGCTAATAAACAGTGAATGATAAAGGTTGGAGCATTCTTCAATCCAGCAATCATTAGGAGTTGAAAATAATGTTCATTTTTTTCAACCACCCTCAATATTTGATTAGCTCTAGTAATTTGGTGCACTATGGGCATATTTCTCCACTGAGTGTTTTAAGAACTATACTAGCCCCCAAAAACAGAGCTCCCCGAAGATAGTAGGGACATGTTGGAAAGTAGAACTGTTTAATAGCACTTTTAAACAGAATTGATTGCTACAGTAAATTGCAAACCGTTGGGATGGTTTTGTTTCTAGCACATGCAGTTGGCTGAGTAAATTACTATATTGTTTCCTAATCAGACAGTTGTCTTTTCCTGTGTATCTCCCACTATAGCCAATGGCAGGTTTGTGGGAGAAAGGGCTGCATTATGCTACAACCTGGAGGTCCTGTCTATACTGGGATTTATTATTATTTATTTATTACTTAACACTAATACACTGGTGCAGTATACCCACACTGAGACTGGGCTTGCCACACCATGTTTTACACTGATAAATTAATGTAAATCCCACTGGTTTCAATCCCCATTTTGCACTGGTGCAGTATGTATATATTAGGTGTTTGAAGTATAGCCATATCAATATTACATGAGTGCACATTTCTTGAATATAGCAATCCATAGTTAATATTTTTAGATGGCTATTGCCATGCTTGGTAAACCTTCCCAAAATCCTGATTAGGCCCCAGTCACACAAACAAGCAGTTAAATAACTATGCATGTGAGAAGTCTGGTTGATTTTCAGTGGGGGTGCTTGAGTGGGCATGGTGATCAGTGCATGGAACGCCATCTTCTGTGGCCACGCCTCCATGCTAGCTAATACCAGTTCAGGATCAGGACCGAGAGGGTGTGATGCAACTGTGTTTTAGTAGTGCTGAAATGTTTGAATGCTGTAGAAAAATCCAGAGTTTAGGCCCTAGGAGGTGGCGGGGAAGGAGGTAGGAATTTGGAATTAAGTGCAAAAATTGCATATTAAAATGGGGAAAAATATTTTAAGACCTTTACAACGTGAAGGGATTCTGCCAACTCAAATTTGGTCTAAAATTTAAATCCCCCCCCCCCCCCCCAAATTAAGACCAATGGAAATGTTTCCATACATTTTTTTTTTAAAAGTTGCCATGGAAATAGATGACTTTAAACGAACAACCCTCCCATTGCAGTATTTGTGACCTGAATCTTGTGGCACTGAGAACCTGAAAGGGGAGTTGAATTTAAACTGAAGTGAAGCTGATTTTTATTTAGTTTGCTGGAAAATGAAGCAAAAGGCAAACATCATAAATGGTGTGACAAGCATATTATATTTAAAAATATTTTCCGTTTTAATAGTCTGGCTCACAATTCTTCAAGGTGATTTTTAGATTTTTCACATTAAGCCTCCTTAAAGGTGCTTCAGTAAATGTTTTGCAAATTTTGTTAACACAAAAATTAAAATAAAGTCCTTGTATGTCAAAACTCACTGTAGACCCCAAGGGTTCACCAGCGTGTATCCTATCAGGTGCTTGAGGTTCTGATGCAAGGACTGGAAGAGGTTTAATGGGAAACCCCAACACTGATTTTCACAGTGGAACTGGTGACAGAAGACACTGATGCAATTCAGTGCCTGAATAATCATTTTATTATGGCTTCCTAAGGTACTTTTGGGGAACTTGTCTGCCTCTGCTTAGATTCTCTGCTAAAGCCGAACCACCTTTTATAGACAACACTCAGTGGTTTCCATTGAACCACCTGGCACTAAACAGGCCATTTGAAGATAGTTCTTTAAGGAGGGTGGAGTGCATTACAAAGCACAGTGCTCAGAAATTTAAAACCATTAATATTCTTCCATGAACAGGTAGCATTGTTCTCTCAGCTATTGTTTGCTAAGGCTTGATGCCCATGTGGGCAAACAGAGACTTTTGTTAGATACACAAAACCAGAATGTTTTCAGTATTGATTCTGTCTGAATCCCTGATATGTTAGAGTGTAGTCCAACAAAGCCAAATGTCCTACAGCTGTAATTTAGCTTTATCATCAAAGGGTGACAATAATAAGGTGGAATTTTTTTTAAAAGATTATAATATTCTCCTAAAATTTGGATGTTGTGTGATGCACGTAGGTAGCTAATTGTGTCTTGGTGCTTGCTGGCTTTAGTCTGGCTTTGATAGAGGATTGTTTATGATATGCCTGTTTAAGACCATCTGTGGAATACCTGTATGCCATCTTTCCCTAAGCATTTTGTGTGCTCAGATTTCTGGTCACCACGCTTGGCAATGGTGTGTGCAGGGGGGAAGGGAACAACCACTCACATGGAAAATCCTGCTTGAGGGCAGAGAATGTTCTCCCACAGCATAGTTTCCCATCTTCCTCCATCCCTCTTAAAAGAAGCATTGGGTTCAGCCATTGGGGAACAGCGTGGATCTCAGGGAACTACCAGAGGAGGACAACTGTCCATACAGATGCCCAGCATGAAAAGGCTCCATGCTAACGGTCATGCTGCCTCTAATGCCCCTTATATCCCTTGCACAAATGTGGGCCTTTGAAGTGATGTCCATGCACTGTGTCTCCACCCCAAGAACAGATTCTGGATCCAGGTCTTAGCAAGATGGGGACAGCACTACAGAAGTGGCAGCTCCTCCCTCCCCACTTCCCCCCCCCCCTTTTTTTTTTATGCAGGGACTTTCTGTACAAGGATCTTGGGGAGTGTGAGGGCCCATGCTATTTTAAATATGGTCTGAGGTAATCTAATCAGTCTTTACCCCCTGCTGTCCTCCTAAGCTGTATCCCAAAATAACCCTTGGTAGCATGACACTGAACATCACATGTGAAGCTTCCCCTCTATGTTTTATAATCTTCTGTACGCAGCCCAAGTCTAATGTTTATGTGAGTGTCGTCAGAAAGATTCTATAGATGTATTCGAGCCTTGTATAAAAGTGTGACACAACATCGCTTTCTGTATTTGTCTCTCTGACGTCCTTGCTGCCTTACTTTCAATTTGGAAATGATAAAAAGCAGTGTGGATGTGCCAAATCTTGTTAAAGTAAGCATGAATTTCCACTCTCCACATTTTATAAACAATCTAAATGTCCTGTTGAAAAACATATGATTGGTGTAGTAGTGTTTTTTTGCCCTTTTTCTTTTTTCCTCCCTCTTCCTTTTGTTGCTTTAACCTACAGATGATTCAGAAGAATAACAAACCAAGAAAGGATTTTAATGGATCCATCCACAGATAAATATAGACCATCCGGTGGTATAAAGGTTTTATTGGCATGAGTTTCGGCTGGCCATGTTATTTACAAGAGACGAATCCACCAGTGAGTCTGTGCAGACCGTACTAAATGAGAGCCAGTCAGGTTTTTTTTTTTTTTTTTTTTTTAGCACCTCCAGACTGTGAACTAGTTTTATACCACACTTAGTAAGGTTTATTTTTTTTTAAACCAAACTTTTATTGATACTGGCAATATTTTTTTGTTGCTTGCCATCTATAAAACCAAGCTTTCTTTGGTACCATGTAGACGAGAGTGTGAGAGACATATTAGACTATATATTTTAAATGTAGCTTTCCCAGATATCAGGGCATTGCACTTTGAAGATGCGACATATTGCAAAACCCTACAGCTAGATACCAGTACTGTACATATCACTGGAAAGTCTGGAATCCCAGCTCTCTAATAGGATACAGCTTGTTTCTCTAGCTCACTTAGGGTATGTCTTCACTTACCGGAGGGTCCGGCGGCAGGCAATCGATGTTCTGGGATCGATTTATCGCGTCTGGTTAAGACGCGATAAATCGATCCCGGATCGATCCCGGAAGTGCTCGTCGTCGACGCCGATACTCCAGCTCGCCGAGAGGAGTACGTGGCATCGATGGGGGAGCCTTCCTGCCGCGTCTGGACCCGCGGTAAGTTCGGAATAAAGTACTTCGAATTCAGCTACGTTATTAACGTAGCTGAATTTGCGTACCTTAGTCCGAAGTGGGGGGTTAGTGGGGACCAGGCCTTAGCTCATCAGACATTAAAATTCTCACTGCTTCAGGAGTGACTATAACTAATGTAATTTTAAATCCTTGCTTTTACACGACCCACAGTTGTGGGGGAGAAGGAAACACCTTTTGTAAAAGATTTAAACAAACAAACAAACAAAAAAAAGGACTGCAAACGATGGCTGTTTGAAACCTGCTTGCGTGGTTTGATGATGATAGAAAATGAATTATTGAGCAGAGTTCAAGCCAGTGGGCCAAAAGTGCAGCCTAAATATAGTTTTAGTTTGTTGCAGAAATAAATGAACTTTATTCCATTGTTATCATGACTGTGTGGCATAAATGCAATCATTTAACAGTGCCATTAAATATTTCATGTCCTGTATTGAGTCTCTCTCTTGACCTGGTTGGACAGGGTGTGATGCTTTTCCAGTTGTAATCTGTGACTCTTGCAGTTGATTTCAGCAGAGACTTTATGTGGGTGTGTATGTGTGGGAAGGGGAAAATAAGTCACCTTTGGAATATTCTGTACAGCTCATATTGTTGCAATGTACTTTAGTCCTCACCTCCTTTTTTGTTTAATTTGCTTTCCTAGAGCAGGTGGAAAGAAAGTTCAGCTTTCTGTCCAAATGAACACTTCATTTGGCAGATGAGAAAGGAGGCTGGATAGCTTGGTAGTACTTGTTTGTAGCCTGACAGCCTTTTAAATGTATTTATATTGGCTAATCAATATACAGGAACAATCCACTTGCCTGCTCAACTTAAGCACCATTTACTCGAGAAATAAATGATAAAACCATTGTGCTTAGGTAATAAAGGACGACATTTAAGAGTGATTATGGATGCTCTGCTAAATTTTTGGCATCTCATTTAAGCAGTGAGACAAATTGTCTTCTCCCAGGGCAGTTTTGGTGTGGCCCTGGGTGAAATCCTGGTCTCATTGAAGCCAGTGGGAGTTTTGCTATTGACTTAAGAGGTGGCATCTTGGCCCCATTTATGTTCTTCACTCCACTAGAAGAGATCTAGATGAGATTCCCAAATCCAATTGCTCAGTTCTTTGGACAGAGGCAGTTAGCTTGACCATGTTGGTGAGGAGGCTTTGTGGCTTTGTAGCAATCCCTGTACCAAATATTTTATGAGTAACATTTGATCGTCTCCAATGGGAGCCCTGTTTGGCCTTCTGCATCAAGAAGGAAGGTTGTTTTATGGATGTGGACAGGATTGTCTGGAAACTTTTGGGTCTCTTGAGAGTGATGTGGTAGATTCTCCCCTGTACCCCTTTGAAGAAAACGTCCTTTCCATACCCTCTGAGTCTAGCCAGTGTATGATGCTGATGTCCGCACGGTAGTAGTCCACAGCTTTGTGATAGGTCTCACCTTGTCTATTTTCAGAGCCAAAGCATTTGCATGATCTACCATGGCATATACCCTAAGCAGGGAGTTTCATAAGCCAATGAAGTTAGGAGCCAGATGTCTATCCTTAGTCTGTTAATGAAGAGCAGGAAGAAGGAGCATTGCAACAGACTGGAATAGAACAACCTTTGCTTAATTGGCTTCTACAGTCTGATCTATAGATATGACATCTGATTTGCAATGGAGCTCCCAGGACCCACTCAGTTACAAGGATGTGTTGTTCTACTTGGCCTCAAGGCTTTACACTGATTATTGGGGACATCTGAGACTTATTAAATGGGAAAAAAAAAAGTCCACACTTATCGGTCTCCTGTATCAGCTCCTGCTCATTGCATAAACTCTGCTATGTTCTACCCCAGTCTGTAGCAAACATCATCAACACTAGCTTCCTGTGTGTGCCAGAATGTCAACCTGACACCTATGTCCCATCCCTGGAGCTGTTCCCATACCATAATATAATTTCAAGAGCAGGGGAAGCCTCTGTTGAGGGAGTTGCCTATAAAACAAAGCAGATCTGAGGCTTTCTTTTTGGCCAGATTGAAAAACTTTCCCATTGTTTTTCAGATTTTATGAAATGCCGGTGCTGTTTCTTCCTTGTGTTGTGTTATGATTATTAGGCTTTTATTTTTCTTCAGTGTTCAGCCTCATGTTGTTAGGCAACCAGGCTTCATGCAACTTATAAATATTTATTACTTTAAGTGATGACTGAGAGGGAGGGCATTTCTTGGCTGTCACTGACTGGCTGGAAGAGTTGAAATCCTCATGCGGTTAGGTGTCAGGACCAATATTACCAAACCAAAAAGTCATTATTACACTTTCAAACGGTGATCTGTGCCCTTTCTCCCCAGCCCCTTTAGGAATCCTGACCCTCATTCTCTCACCATATTAGCAGAAATTAAGCAAATGTATAAGAATTTTCAAAGGTAATTAAACTGATGGGTCTAGTATAAATACGGGCAACTTTCTCACCTTATAAAGTGGTACAGATCCACTCCTGCAACACTTACCCACGCAAATAGTGCCATAGACTTCAGTGGGACGTCTCATATGAGTCTTAGGTCTCTTGTCATCTTTCCTTAGATAATACTGAGTTCTAAGGGGCTGCATGGCCTAGTGGGCAGGGCGATTGAGAGTCAAGAGACACGAGGGGAAAGTTGTTTAGGGCAAAATTTTCAAAAGCTTGGACAGGTGCAAATAGCCAGATGATGGGCTCAAGTAGAGGTTGATGCTCCAGGAGATTTTTCAGAGCTGGTGTTGGGTTGCACCCAACTTGTCTGAGAGCTCAGTTGCATGTGCACTTCAAAGGGGTGGGGAGCAGAGGTGTGATTTGTGGGATCAGTGCCCAACTGGTATTTTCAGAAGGAGTTGAAGGGAAGGGACCCTCAGGGCAGCTTCCAGTGGTTACAATTGAAATAGTTTAGAGACATGATGGAAAAGTGAATATATAATTTAGGTTGTAAACTCCTTGAGTCAGGTGTGAATTGGGGTAACCTCACAGAAGTCAATGGAGCAATGGTGATTTATACCAGCAGAGTATCTGGCCCCCATCTCTTACTTGTCTGTTCGGCATTATGTACAGCTATGGTGCTGTATAGCAATAAATAACAAAAGTTATCTAAAGTGAAAATGAAAGGAAAATACAGAGGTCTGGGGCAAAGCAGAGTGAAGGTGTTTGAAAAGTTAAATTGTCATGTATGTTGCCTTGGATACAGTTTTCTGCTCACTCTAATGATCACTTCCTACAAATTAAAGACAAGCACAGTTACCAATAGGGAGGGAGCAGGTCTCAATTTTCCAGGATCCATTAGGTTTATAATATCTTATCTTTTCTTTCCATTGGTCCATCACTAATAGTTTTTGTGCCCACCCTTTTTTTTTTTTTTTTTTGGAATGGAGGATATCCTATATGTTGGTATATGTGTTACTTGAAGAATTAAAAAAAAAAAAATCTTCTCCATCCCTTTCCAGAGACAGAGTGACCCTGGCTGATAAGGTTTTTATAGTGTTGTCTACCTGGCTTTGAGAAATCTTGTTTATACCATATTATCAAGATCAAGCAAATTTCAGTTTTAAACCAGATTTTTGCCTTAATTGTATTTTTTACATGGTTAACTTGCAGAAGCAGTATGAAAAAGTGCCCTTTATTTTAAGCCAGCAGGTTGGATTTTCCAGATAGAGTGACAGTAGCTGATGTACATCCCTTTGCTGGATGGTGGAAACTCCAGGTTAGAAAATATTTTTCCTCCTCTCTTCTTTAACAAAAAAAAAAAAAAAAAAAAGTATATGATTGCATCCTCTTACCTATCTTTATTATTAACCAAGGTTTATGACTCTTGTCAAACACCACTAAATGCCTCATCAGTAGATAACCTTGTGGCTTTGTGTGGAGGAAGGGAAACGAACAATACAATTTCTGGGTGTGGGATTAGAATCAGGTTGCTTATGACGGGTAATGTTCATTTTACTCTTAAAGCTCCTTTCACAGTACGGGAGAGATTTTGAAAGGCAAATTATGCTTTTGAAAGGTAATTGGAGAAATAATAGCCCAGCCTCCTGTTTTATTGTCTCCAAAATTATGAATAAACTTCAGTGAGCTGCCTACAAATATTTTGAAGCTGATGGGTGTGGCCTACTGGAACATACCACTGGAAATTGGGGGTGCTGGCTGCCTCTTCTACCATATGTAATTTTCTAAAGTGGCCATTGATTCTGGGAGGCTTAGCTTTTGGGTGTCCGCTTTGAGATACCTTGGGCCTCATTATCAGGGGTACTGAGCACTTGCAGCTCTGACTGAACTCGGCAGGTCTGGAAGAGGTCGGCAGGTCTGAAAAATCAAGCTCACAGTGTCTCCTCTTATACCTAACATCGGTGGCAACTTTAGAACATTTAAGACTTAAAATCTCTCTATGCTTGAGTGTTTACATCTGCAAAATGGGGATAATTTTTATCTACCTGACAGGGCTGTTGGGCTTTGTGAGTAGACTTTCAAGTTTCACTTTGAGCTTCTTGGACGAATGGTGTTATGTAAGTACTAAGTAGTTTTTGTTGAATTGAGGTAAAGAAGAGAAGACGCAATCCTTGAACTATTTGTTCGTGTCAATGCAACCAAATGCAAGAATGTTTTATGCCGTGCAGCTGTCTGCCTATATGCTCCTTTTACAGGATTATTTGCCCGCCTCTTGCTAGAGGACAGGACAGTTTTGTGTCAATAGAGTTTAAGCTTTTTCAGAAAGTATTGTTGATGACTGAAATTGAAGAATTGTAAGCACAATTCATCTTAGTGAACAGAGAGCACCGGGTGTGAGCTGTGCTGACTGGGACCAGACATTGACATACGGGCCGTCATCAAACTAATTGTTGTTTGAATTACCTGTTATGATCCGATGACAAATCTGCTTCGCTCCTGCCACTGGAGCAGAAAATGTAGCTTGAATTGGCGTGATGTTAGCAAGTGTAAACTGTACTTCAACAAGATGGATAAACCCAATTATGGGGCAGACCTGTAGAGAGAAAATCCATTTAAATCTCGTAATGTTAAGCAGAGCTGTGTTTAATTCATTTGAACCAATTTGGGAATGATGTATGAGTGTTGGCAAACATTAGTCAAAAGGGGAACAGCCGGGGAAAGAGATGCAGTGCTCCGCCAGGATGGCAGAGGAGTGCTGTGCCGTCTCACTGGCTAACACTAATGGCTGTGGAAGGGTAAAATGACAAAAAGATGTACTAACTGCTATTATGAGAACAGCACAGTGTAAATGAACCAATAAGAGAAACATATGGAGCAGAAAGAGGGGTGTAGTGTTTTTCTTAAAACCACTGATCTCTCAAATGGAGAAAGAAATATATTTTTTTAACCAGTATTTGTTATGGTTTTCACTGACTCTATTGCAGTGGGTTGGGTTGGGGGGGGCGGGGCGGGAAACAGGAGATCTAGGAACTTTGAGATCTTCAGCACTGATTTTTTTTTTTCCCCCCTAATGGAATGTAGCTCTAAGGAAACACTCAGTTCATGGACTGTCTTAGTATGTGTTTTAATTGTTCAGCCAGAACCTCTCCATTTAGAGCTGCCCTTATTCAATACAAAAACAGAATGCAGCATTCTACGGTAAGGGGCTGACGAACTCCAGAGAACACTGGTACTGTACAGTAATGGCCCTCTATGCCGCTGTTTATTATTTACTGGTATAATGCCCAAAATGTGCTAGGCAATGGACAAATACAGACTCAGTCCTTGCCCTGACAAGCCTACAATCTCAAAAAGAAATTGCTAGGGCAAGATAGCCGTGTTGGGGCAAGTGATGGGCCAGAACTAGAATAATTATTATGAACCAGCTCAATTCTAACATGCCTGAACTTTGGATAAAATTAGCCCAAATACACCTATAATCATAGAAGATTAGGATTGGAAGAGACCTCCGGAGATCATCTAGTCCAACCCCCTGCTCAAAGCAGGACCAATCCCAACTAAATCACCAGCCAGGGCTTTGTCAATCCTGACCTTTAAAAACCTCTAAGGAAGAAGATCCCACCACCTCCCTAGGTAACCCATTCCTGTGCTTCACCTGTAGTTACAGTGTTTACAAAACTATCTTTTGGTCTGTCCAAAAGTTTGAGGCTTTCCTATCAGCCTTTTAAAAAAAATTAAATTAAGCTTGATTAATTTTTATCCTTTTGTAATTGGTTCTCCTTTCTTGTGCTCATATGCATGGACACACGCTACAATCTTCACCATTGTGGCCCCCATTCTAGTCATCTGTCTCCTGTTAGCATGTTGGCAGCAGACGGAAAGGATTCCTTTGTCTGCCTACTTGCACACTACCACAATCTCATCTCAATTTTGGGGGTTTGGCCCACAAGACTCATCAAGACTGGATGCACCGTTTTGCGGTCAGGAAGTCCCTGTAGTTTTTCATGTTTGTGGATGTCATTCCAGCTGGAGATAATGAGTAGCAAGCAGTTTCTCTGTAAAGCTGAGGTCCTGGGTATGATCTAATGTACTGTGTACATTGCTGTAACAACAGTATAGTGATTTCCCATGCTCATAAATCTGTATGTCAGTGGTAATAGGAATGCAAAGAATGGTAAATTGGTTTATTGTAGTGGGAGAAGAGGTGGTCAGGACTTGCGTTTGGGTCCCATCCACAGCATGGGTTCATATTAATTTTGGGCTGGTGTTAATCACGTCAAAACATGTCAGACCTAGGATTTTAAAAACCTGTGTTGTAATCTGTGTTCGTAAGCACAGTTCCTTAACTGTGCTTGAGACCCAGTATGGATAGGGCTTTAGTGTCTGTAACAGTCAAAAAGAAAGCCGTTCACATTTCAAGAAGGCGAATAGTGCTTGCTCTCTCATCCTGGTCTGAGTAGGTACATCCTCGCTGCAATAAAAGACCTGTGGCTGGCCCGGGTCAACTGTCTTGGCCTGTGGGGCTAAAAGTTGCAGTGTAGACACTGGGGCTTGGGCTGGCGCCTGGGCCCTGAAGTCCTCCCCACTCAGGGCCTTAGAGCTTGGCTCCCGCCCGAGCCCAAAGGTCTACATGGCAATTTTTAGCCTTGCAGCCCAAGCCGCAGGAGCCCAAGTCAGATGACCTGGGCTCTGAGACTTGGGACTCGGGCTTTTTTACTGCGGTAGATGTACCCAGTGAGCCGCGTAGACCATCAGGGTATGTTGCAAGGCTTATCTGGGGTGAGCTTCTGGAGTTTGAATTGGTGCAAGGAGATCTTGCTTCAGGTGTTTGGGAAAGTCTGGTCTATACACACAGTTTGTACATATATAACTACTTCAGTTATGAGTGTGATTTTTTTTTTTTAACCAATGTAGTTATACCAATACAACCGTAGCATGGATAGAGTTATACCAATATAAAGAAGATTCATACTGGCATATCTTATTTCCCATTCTGTACGTGAATACGCTCTACAGCTTTTATAATGATATAACTGTGTTCCACACTAAGGGTGTTATTCCACAGAACTTTATTAGTAGAATTAAAAGAGAGACAACTTTTGTGTATAGACAAACCCTTACACTGGATCTGTGTGTGTGTGTTTGTGTGGGACTGTAGAGGTTTATTATACATAGATATATATCTTAAAATGATGTATTAAATGCATTAATCTTCAAATGAGCACATTTTATGTGCTATTATAACTAGTAGGGCAATGAGCCCTATAGCAAAACTTAAAATAGAATAAAAAATAAAATTAAAAATTTTAAAGACCCAGGTGAATTTTTCCAACACGCATTTTACAGTCAAAATTCCCCCTGCCTCTCCCACTTGGGATCAGGAGTGACAACTAAAACTCTTAGGACTCCATGGTAGCTACTTTTACTTTGTCAACACTTCGTCTTCTAAAATCTGTTCTGAGAATAATGAAATAGTCAGACTTAGCAACTGCGTTTCCTGCTGGTAACTTCATCTCCTACAATGTCGGCCTTTTAGAATGTGTTTGGATTGCTTTTTTTTTAATTTTCCCTTTCACTTTGTCACAAAACAGGCCTGCCAGTTGCTGTGCTTTTGGAATTGCTTAATAATTCCTTATTTTAAAAAAAGTTTTTAACAATACAAATGCAAAAAAAGTAATAAAGAAAAGGCCCTCCAATGTACAAATGTGTTCATGTGCTACATTGGGACACATGTTTATACTTACTTCAAAGGTCACTGTTTATGTAATAAGGTAACTATCTACTGAACTCCAGATGTTGACAAAGGACTCCATCTTATTAAGTTGGAGAGCATGGACGCTCTCAACTGTGTGTGTTACAAGAATGTAGTACATCCAGTGATTGCCCCTTTAGAAAAAGCTTTTAATTGAGAAGTTGCTTAGACAGAATATACTTACTTAAAATGGGAGGAAGGAGGGTCTAGTCATCAGGCCTGAGTCAAAAAGGTTACTGCCAACTGGTTGCCACAGACTTACTGTGTGATCTTTGGGCAAGTTACTTAACCTCTCTGTACTTCAATTTGCCCATCAATAAAATGGGGGGAAAACAATACTTACCCTTCTTCAAGTGAGTGTGTGTAGTTAAACTCCTAAACATCAGTAAAGTGTATTGACATCCCAGAGTTAGAATTACAAAGTTGTATTGGATTAATTAAATAAGGAGAATTTTCCTAAAAGCAATATTTCTCTTACTTAAAACCATTCTACTTTCCTTAGAAATGCAGAATCTGAGGGGTAACTGCCTATGTTTCAGATTATATCATCTGTCTGACTAGATGGCAACTTCAGATTTGATTTTTAATTTTTCTTTTCTGTCCCAGCAAATGATGATGATACCTACTATAGTTAAGATTATGACACAGTTTTAATTATGATGTCTTCTTTTCACATCCTCCTAACCTTCTGGAATATCCACCATTTAGGCTGAAATTTTCCATGCTGTGTTTCTTCCTGAATGCAACTATACAATTTTGTTTTAACTATCATATCTATCTATCTATCTATATAGATATATATTATAAAGTCTAGACGGTTTTTTCCTCACAAAAGCTAGGGTAGTGGATGGAACATATATTTTCCTCATTCTTAAGAGGGGTGTGTGTGGAATTCAAGGGTTTTTTGCAATAGAGATTTTGTGGTGTTGCTTGATTGCAGGGGAAAAAATTAAAAGAAATTGAAATTTTGAACTGGAAAATCATTTCTGAGCATGTACCCTAGGCATTTGCTCAAACTTTTACCAGAACCTAGTCAAATCTTAATTCCGTAGGTCATGATCCTTCAAGTTATTGCAGGGGTCTGCCCTGGCAGTATAATTTCAGTATTTTGTTTTTATTTAAAGGTGTCTCATTCTAAACAGATGTGCTCCTGCCCTGTTAAACTGCCTCGCATAGAACTGTCTATTGCCAAACCTTTGCAACAAGAAGGGTGGGAATTCATCTCAGGGAGGTGCTAACTTCAAAGCTTAACTGGGGGTATTTTGATATTTTTTTCTTTCATCTTAATTTTAAAAATGCAAAAGTTGATCACGTGTGATATTTTCTCTCTGGTTTTTCCAGAGAAATGAATCAGTTTGCTGTAAAAAGTCTATCAGATGTGTAACACTGCCAAGTTAGGGTTGTGTTGGGAACTTTTCTTTCTTTTTTGGCAATTGTAAACGGTGCAGCATTTAATACTGCATAGATATTTTTGCATTTAATTGTATGTTAAAGCACTTTGTGTATATATATATACACTTCTTTGTGGTTAGATGTAGTGATTAAAGTATCTGTTGTATTGTTTTTCCTTCAAGAATTATGCAAAATGCTATGGTTTGTGTGTGTGGAGGGGAACCAACAAAATTGGTTTGCTGTCAGAAACCACATGCAAAGTACGTACGGTTTTGATTTCTCCTTTAGTGGTTCAGTTATCGTTGTTGTTTACAGCGAGAGTGGCTTTTTATCTCAACATTTGTGCTCTTTAGTCTAGTTTCCGGTTATGTTCTTGGTTTGTGGTTTTATTGGCAAAACCAAATACAGGCAGTTACAGCTCTTAATTTTGTTGCTTATTTGTACCCCATGCCTCTTTGTAAAGTGGGAGTTCAACATTTAAATGCAATAATCTCTCAATAATGGAAGCCCATCACTTGTGAAATGTTAAAATAGTCTGGGGCAGAAGCATTTGAGAATAACTGTACGGTAAAAAAAAACTATCCTTGACAATGATGTGGATGGAATGTCCCAATAGATCTCTGTGAGGCCCTGGAATTTAAACACTTGACTAACTGTAAGCATGTGAGTATTCTCATTGGAGTCAATGGGACTGCTCTAGCATTAAAAGTTAGGCTTGTACTTAAATACCTTGCTTAATCAGGGCATAATTTTTGTGATTTTAAAACTAACTCAAGTTTGGCTAATGAAACACAGAAGGATTTATTCTTTAATTTCCTAGAGGCCAGATTCTGCCACCATTACTCAGTTACTGGAGTAATACCTGACTCTGTATTGACAACTCTAAGCATTAAAAAATGTGTCATGCCCCCCACAAACTATGATATTGGTTTTAAAACTTATATGGCTTAAAATTTTTTTTTGGAGTTCTTTGTATCTGCCTTCTGGTGTTAGAGCCTTTAGAGCTCACATTTTCAAGCTTTTCTCTGCAACCATGAGGACTAGATACTAACTTTTTTTTGTTTTATAAGAAAGCTAAAATTCTGATGTCATAACGTGGCTTCTGGAGCTGGGGCTCTAAGAAACACACCAAATATTGTGAGACTTGTGATAAAATTTGTGAGAGATAGCAACACTCTAATCTCTGAGTAGCCCCATTGAAGTCAGGCACTACTCCACGTAAAATGTGACAGAATATGGCCCTTAAATATTTATTATTTACTGTATTTATTCATTCATTCACCCTTCTCCTTTCTGCAATTCGGGCTCTCTTTCTCCTTAGCAGACTGTCATGTTTGAAAGACATTGCTTCACCTGTGTCACTTTAATTTCTTCAGACCTCAACACCATTGTTGTATTAATTAAAACTAAAGCTATTAATGCGTTGCTGATGAGCTTTGGTGAAGCACTAATCATGTTTACTCTATACCATTTTAACCTTCATATACAATAGTAAAAATGGTCACCTTTAAATGTTTCCTTATTTCTGCCATTCATTGTTAGCTTTATTTTATTGACATAACTTCTTGAAACATTTATATTCTCATTAAACATCTTGAACTTGGAAAGATTTTTTTTTTTTAATTTCAGCGTGAAATTAAATCTAGTCTTGGTTCCAGAAATGGACCAAATTCTCCCTTGCAACAAGCTGGTATGATCCAGGTGGCCTGTGTTCAGGGGTCGGAGTGGAAGAGGCTATAATATGACATAATTTATCTCCCTGGGGAGGGAAAACAAAAGACTACAGAGAAAACGAGCCATGGAATCATTCAACTTATTGATGGGCATGAAATTAGTGGCAGCGAGAAGAGGAATGTGTTGCCAGTTACACTATTTTGCTACATGCCTGTTTCTTTTGTTAGGAAGAAATTCTGTTACTTGAAGACTTTATTTCCATTTCTCAGCTCTCCCCACTCCTTGGGGCACAAGACCATTGGCTGCTTGGGCTGTACGGTTGCTTTCAGTAATGTGGGAGCATAGTTTATAGGCCTAATAAACACCTTAAATGGTTTGTTCCAATTATTAAGTGTATAACATCCATCCCACTTCTCTAGTTTGCCACAGAAGGTGATTCATTTAATGCTACTTTGTGATTAGTGGTGAGACATTTTGCTTTTTATATATATACATATCCATGTTATAAATTGCAGACCTATGTGATATATTAATTAATCACGGACCCACGTCATTGGCTCACTAATCCACCCTCTTGGGATTTATGCTAGCATTCCAGATCTCTCAGCTGCTTCAGACAACCACCATTTTAAAAATAAATCTGGGGAAATACTGCTGCCCTCTGCCATCAAATGTGCCAGTGTCCCCCAAATGTTACCCCTGCCACAAGCCCAGAATGAGCAAGTTTCACTCCTGGGCCAGTTATGTCTTTTCTCTTAAAATGTCTCAACTTTGAAAGCCTGACGTTTCATAGCTGTGGCGGGCTAGAAATAGGAGCTTTATTCCACTGGGAAAGGAGATACCCACCATTCCAAAGGAACCATACTTCACTGAATTCTAGCTTTGGAAGGTCTTGAGATATCGGACTCTAAAATGCCCTGGCTTTAATGTGCAGAAGAGCTATTTTATGTTGTTAATGTTTGTGTGACACCCTTGATCCTTGCCCAGTGGGATGCATGGTAACTGGAACGTAGCTTGTATTTGGAGGGATTGAAAGAAGTCCCACTGGAAACTTTAATAACTTTCCAAAATAATCTTAAATGCTTTTTCTGCAACATGTAGCAAAAACAAAATACACGATCCGAGAGGCAACGTGTGGCACTGCACTGAGAGTTCTGTTTCTGGGTCTTCCACTGATCTTGGTCAAATTATGCCCTTCCTCTGTCTTGTCTATTTAGATCTTCAGAGCAGGGTCTGTCTCATTCTGTGTTTTGTACAGCACCTAGCACAATGGGACTCTGATCCTGGTTGGTGCTTCTAGGCGCTGCTGCAGAAACACTCATAATGAATGTGAGGAGAAGTGTAAAGGTTTTACCAGCACTGTTTTTAGAATCACTGACATATCTTGCTCTGCCTTTGCCAGTGGCGAGTAATGTGACCATCTCAAACTCTTGATAGTATAGTATAAATGTTTTATTACCTACTACATATGTAGATATAACACAAAATTGTCTGTACAAAATATAATACTTGCATATAGCCCCTTCCATCTTTGAATCTCTAAGCATTTTTGACAAATGTTATTCTCTCAGTGGAAGTGGCAGCAGCCCTATTGCTTAGTGTAGGCTGGTGGGGCTGTCCCTCCTCGTCTGAGGGAGGCCATGCTTGTTCGCAGTTTGGAGCCTTCTCCAAGCAAAGGGAAAAGCGGGGGAATTAACAGTTCTCAATGGGCCTCGGCCTTCAGCTGGGACGGGCCCATAAACAGTCTGGGCTCTGGTCTGCAACCCGGCAGAGTGATAGTAGTTTGCTCACCCAGGTGTTAAGCAGGGCAGTAGCTCCAGCCCAGTCTCTGGGGCTCAGGGAGGGGTGACTGAGGAGTGCAGGCCTCCTGGCTGAAGGAGGGAGAGTACTGCCCGACCCCCCCCCCCCCCGGTATCAGGGGAATCTGGGCCCACCCAACTCCATCCTGTGCCAGCCGAGGGCCCTATCAGTAGTGGAGTAGTTCGCCACAAGGTCCTCCCGCAACACACTGACCTTGTTTCAGGCTCGCTCTCAACCAGACTGTTGCCTACTTTCCCTGGGCTGCTTCCTACTCTCCCTCTTGGGTGTACCTGTGTCCAGGGGTTGTCCTCAGTCTCCCCGGGATATACCACCAAGGGTAGCAGCTCCTCAGCGTCGGCAGTGTCAGGGCTCTCTGGAAGCTCAGGCTGGTCCCTGGGGCAGCAGTAGTTCTCCTTGGCGTGTCCCACTCCAGCAGCAGGGAGCAGCTGTCTCCTTCGGCAGTCCCTCCCAACTAAGGTACTGGGCCGGCCTTTTATACTTCCGCTTCCTGTCCTGCCCTTCTGCTTCCCGCATGCAGGGCGTGGTCATCCTGGCTCCGCCCACCAGGCGGCTTACGGCTTTCCCTCCGCATCCGCGGAAGGCCACGCCTGCTCGCTACACTTAGATCAAATAAAACTAAACTGGACAAAATGCTATAAAATACATTGTGTAGCTGATATGGGGCAAGGAGATGACTAAGTCTTTATCCAGCTCTGATTTCTAGGATGTGACGAGTAGAGCCGTGAACCTATGTTCCTATGAACCGTGTCCTATGTTTCGCTTTAAATCCCAAATTTCAGGCAAATCTGCCCCATTTTGGGATGAAATCAGAGAGATTAATATGGTTTCTGTCCATAGTCAAAAATTGGCCGAGGCTTGTTCAAAGCCAGACTCAGTTTCTACACCACTTCAGACAGCATGCAGAGGGCATTGGCTAGGTCAGGTAGCAATGTTGTAAGCTCTCTTGAGTCTTCATGGTGGATATATTGATGTATGAGGCTCACAGGTGCTGGAGGGAATATCTTTGTGGATGGAGGGAGAGAGAGGATTTATATGAAATTTAGGAAATAGAAATGCTTTCTGCTGTCTGGGTTGTCAGTTATTGTTTCCCATTAGGCATCTGCTTCATTCACTGTTTTTTATTTCACTATGTGGGAAGCTACAATTCATGATTTGGCTTGATTTGCTTTATTTTGTATCTGTTGGAACCATCCTTATTCTAATACTTCAAATTCTCTGGCTGTTTAACCTATTTAAATTGGGCTCTGAGTTTAAATTAATAATAAGATTGATTATAAAAGAATGGAGGAAGAATTAGTGGTTAAACACAGACTTGGGAGACAGAAGACCTGGTTTCGTTATGTAATTCTGCTACAGTCTTCCTGTGTTTTATTGGCCAAGTCACTTAACTCTTTTTAATCTCATTTTTCCTATCAATAAAATAGGAATGATAATACTTCTGGATGTTGTGAAACTTAATTCATTAATGCATGTAAAGGGCTGTGATCCTTTCAGATGGAAAGAACTAGAAGAGAATTTGTTGAAAGTGGAACTTTTTGACAAGATTCAACGAATAAGAAGTTTACCAAGTGTGCATAATTTTGCAGTGTGTACCACATCGGTAATCATAAGGCAATACCGTTTAATTGCATATTGACTTCCAAACACTCGGCTGAACTCATTTTACTGGGTGAAATAGCTATGCAGTAAAAACGTGCAGAAGAGACCACCCTTATTATTTTCGAAATGGACCCAAAGTGCCTTTAAATAGATGGGGCCTGATTTCTCCTTTCCTATATACCTGTTTTACATTGGTGTAAGTCCATTGACTACATTGAAATCACCCTTTATTTACATTCATACGAGAGGAGAATTGGGCCTACTAACTATAATTCTGCCCTTCCTTGTTAGGTCACCTCTGGGTTTTTTGTCCTCCTTTTTGGTAGTTGTCTATGACAAGTATATTGTCTTCTATTAAATAAATAATAATAAAACCCTCAAGAAATATGTTATACTGGACGAGACTGTTTCCTTGGAAGTTGGGTTTGGTAACATGGTCTGTAAGCTTATTGTAGTCTTGCATTATGTAACTTGTTTGTAACTGTAAACTGAGGCAAGGCCTTCTCTATTTGCAGAAATGTAAATTTAAGCGCCATTACAGCTCTTAAGAAAACTCTTGCATGTTTTCACTTGTGTACCGAGAGGTACATGAAAAGAACTCTCTTGTAATCTGAGCAACTGGAAAACAGTCCTAATCAATGGACTCTAGCTCTGTGGACTTTGGTAAATGCACATTTTGCTTTTACTGGTGTAAACAATAGATTAGTGTGGGATTACATCTTTAGTGGGTTTTTTTTAAACAAAGAATAATATCCAAGAGTCTTTCAGCTGGCTTTATTTGTTGAAGAACCAAAGTATTTACAACATTTGTCAGTGCTCTCCAAAGCTGCCATAAGACACTGAAGCTGCAAATGCCACAAGGAGGACTTGGAGTATTCCCTACCGAAAGAGTCTTCAGGGATGTGGGCTCTCCATGGGAGTCACTTTTATTTATTTAATCTAGAAATTTCAAGGTCCTCCCTTCCAACAATACTTGGTAGGACACTCCATCATCTCTTGGGAGTAAATTGCTGTGTCGTTTGTGGGGGCATTATTAAAAGGGGTTTAGTGAGCATTTGGTGTAGTGGGAACCTATTGTAACAGTTGCCTGGATGCATTAGCTTTTGATACCGCGCAACTGCTAGTCATAAACCCTTTGCTGTAGTTGATTTCTCCATTAAGCTTTTTCTCTTATTGAACAGTCTCTTATGCAACTATGCAAAGATGTGAAGTACACACGACTATGAAATGAACTTTGTTCTGCTCTGTCATTTTGATATTGACAGATTTTTAAAAAACAAACACGCACCAAAATCCCCTTTGGACCAATTCTAACGCATGATCACAGCACACTTGCTAATCAGATTTTTAATTCATGTTTCACATAGTGGTCTTTCTTCTCCTTTGCCCTTTGCCAGTTTTATATTTTATTTATATATAAAATAAAATATGACTACAAGGATCAGTTTCTGCTGGCCTCATTCCAGAAATAACAACCCTGTCTTTTTTCATCGTTGAGCAAACAGTCTGAAAGCACCGTTATTCCTTAAATTGGATTTCAGTTCTGATCCCCTTATGTTCAGTAAACAGTGTGTTCTATTAGACATCGTTGTTTTGGACTAATGCGTTGGTGGTGTTTCATTTTTAAGGGCATAAGATAGGTCTGAAAGTGTTTTAAAAATCCATCAGGGTGGTGCTGGTGTAGAACCACCAGAAAATACTCATCTGAAAGGAGAAGTTAGGTTATTGTTAGGTTGGGAGAGCAGTTTCTGTGATTTATGCTGCCAGCTGCTTTTTTTAGCTGGGGCCATTTTAAAATTAATCTGTAGTTTGTACTAAACTCTGTTAGTGCTAGGACAACTCCATGATTTGAGGATGTGCGGCTGCATTACAAGACAAGGGATCTCTATATTAAATGACATAAGAGGCAGGAGGAAATGACCGTGCTGTCTTCGAAACCCCAACAACATTAACTTGCATTTCTCCTCCATTTCTCCAGTGACATCACCTTGCTAACATCTGGTTGAGTGGCTGTTCCCCCCCTCTTCCCCCACACACCGTATTTTCTCTTTTTGTCAACAGGTATCTGGCTTCCTCTTATATTGATGGACACTCCTTTTATTTCACGTGTTGATTTGGCAGTTTATTCCTGCAATTGTTTGAAATGAAATAATTATTGTAAGTGGTTCCCTCCAGCCCCCCCAAGGTTTTTTTTGGTGTGTGTGTGCGCGCGCACACTGTGCAATATGTTTCTTAAGGAAATGGGTCAACAGTTTTGTAGCCAAAGCTGGAAAACGACACCCTCTTGTCCTCCACTTTTTCTCCCCCATTGTCCCTGCAGCCTTTCCAGCTCAAAGAGCAAGTTTGGCACCCACATGCTAGAAAGCCCTGATTAGTTCCTAAAAGAAGCAGTAAGTTGATTGCTCACAGAGATGATGTAAGCCGTTGCTCTGGGGTACATCAGGTTGGATTTCTCATGCTTTATCTTATAAAGCCTAAATTAACAGCTGGTTTGGTTTGAGTTCTCCGGGATCTGACTAAGGGATTATGGTCCATTCTCAAGTGAGTCAATCTAGTTTAATTTATTTCAGGTCTATCAAAAAAGATCAATCAAAGCTCTTTTGAAAGTAAAGCTGTAATCGGCCTGTGTACTTAGATGTCACTGTTGCTGCAGTTGCTTTGCCTCTCCAGTGGAAAAATGTTCAGACTGGAGCTAAGAGGATGTACTGTAGTGATTTTTCTTTTTCATTTCACACACAATTAGATTTTTGAAAGCTTACTTGTGTTTTGAGAACTGTTAGTCTATGTACACAGCTAAGCAAATCTGCTCTTGTGACGATCTGAACTTGAAACTAACTATACTTGAACTAAGAAGAAGTGGGGTGTAGTGGTTCAAGAACAGAAATAGGAGTCAGCAATCAGGAATAGAATCCAGATTGCCGTGACTTGATATGGGACCTTGGGCAACTCACTTCATTGCTGTGTGTCTGACTTTCCCCATCTGTAAAACTGGAATAAAAATACTCAGGACTGAGCTGCACACAGAGTTGTACCAGACTAAGTAGAGGTGTGATTTTTTTTTTAAACCAGTTTACTTAACCCAGTGCAACTTTGTGTGTGCATGCCATGTTTTGAGATCGATTTAACCTGGCTTATATCGGTGTAGCCTGCATTTCTAAACTCACAGGTGCAAACTAATTTAAAACAGGATAGACTGGTTTAATGTGCCCACACAAAGGTTTGTACCATTTTAAATCAGTTATAAAACCTATTTAAGCTAAGCTGGTGCAGTTTCTATGTGTAGACAAGCCTTTAACATGGCTTATTTAAAGTTGGTAAAATCCTTTGATGAATGGTGTTATATTGCGTCTAAGAAGTTGCTCACCTACCCTTTCTTTGCTGCACTAGAGTATTCTGCTGAAGTGATTCACCAGATTATAGGCATTTAAATCTGATTTGAATCTGTCTCCCGATGAACTGATTCAGGTGAATTCAGGGACCATTGAGCGTTGGGTTGGGAAGGGTGAATACACAATTAAGCAGGTTAGTTCAGACTGTTTGCAAAACCTAACACCCACAAATTCCCATTCTCTTATTAAGAGTAAGAGCCACCAGCTTCCATGCCCAAATGAAGGCTTTTAAAAAACAAAATCTTGCAATATGTCCTATGTGTCATATAATGTTCACTGCTTTTTATCAACAATAAGGAATCTTGATCTGCACAACAAAGTATCCTTTTTAACATGTGTTATCAGTAGGGTGACCAGACGTCCCGATATTTAGGCATTTGTCCCAATATTTTGCTCCACACTCGGTTTTTTTTTTTTTTTTTTTGCTCTGCCGGCAACCCCCCCTTCTTTCCCCCTACCCCTCCCCCCCAATATGTCCCGATATTTTCTTCCTCTCATCTGGTCACCCTATCTATCAAGCAGGACTGTATCATTGCAAGGTGATAAATTCTTTGATCCACTAGGTCTTTTCCAGTTCTTGTTAACTTCTGAGATGTCACTCCCCTTCACCCACTGTCTTTGGTTCTTATTAACATTTTCGCCTTCACCTGGTTCACTTAAAAATAGATAAATAAACAGTTAAAATCTTTCTTAAAGAGGCAGCAGATCTGTACATTTATTCCAGATTCTGCTATACCATTGCACCTCTTATTCTCCATGTGCTGTAGACATGGGGTCAGGGTCTTTGCTGTGTAAACAGGCCTAGCACCGTTGGGTCTAATGGAGTTCTGCCCATTTAAATCAGTAGAGAATGTGGCCCATGACTTTGCAGTGCAGTTGGTTGTAAGGTAGGTACCTTGCAGGTTCCATTCTAGCCTCTGATCTCATTCCTCCTCCTTTACCATGCGGTAATTCACTTGAAGCCACCACCCATGTTTTGTGTTCTTGTAACAATTTAAAGCTTCTGTTACTGAATCTTGTTCCTTTTTTTTTAAAAGTGCCAGATTAAAAAAATGCAGTGTGTGTACACTGGTAAGATCCTCAGGAGTGCCTTGCAGATAAAGGGGTTTTATTAGACAGTTGTTTTATTAAACAATATGGCACCTACTTTACTAATGTCTTATATCTCTGTCAAAACCCAAATGGTAGACATTTTGGAACAAAATGTTAAAATCCAGTTCCTCACCTCCATACAATGCTTATCACTTGCTTTTGGCCCACCCGAGTTATGCCTTCTACACAAAATAAATGTTGGTTCCTAATAATGTCTGCAAAAATATATGCTGGGAAATAGGATTTCTAGTGGGGAAGCTAGCTTCAACCTCAACTATGGAGTGACTCCCATTGTTCCTTTTAATAAATAGTCTGCATTAAAAAAGGGACTTGAAACTTGTGTAACAGAATCTTTCTGCAACTGTTTGGCCATTTCATTGCAGATATTTAAAAAAAAAAAAAAGCGAGACAGACTGACTACATTTTGAGGACTGGTGAGCAAGGGATTCTCCGTGTGGCTCAGCACATACTGTTTAGCACATGTATTTTTCTCACTAAGACATATATATCATTCAGCCACACTCAGAGTTTGATGGAGTAGCGTTCTTTCAGAAGATTGTAGTATCAAACTCTGAAGAACAATGGCTGCATTGAGACTTATTGTAATTTTAAATTCCTCCCTTTATATCTTCTCTGCTACATCTGAATTATGAAGGTTTAAATCTTCAAGACAAACATTATTCTTCAGAGTTTGATATTAGATGGGAATCCTTTTTAACAGTTACTGGCCTTGGCTACACTCAGGACTTGATGCGCTGCCGCGCGGCAGCGCTGTGAAGCGCAAGAGAGCTCTCGCAGCGCTGTATGTACTCCACCTCTCCGAGGGGAATATCTTGCAGCGCTGCAGGCTCTGATTACACTGGCGCTCGGGGGGTGTTTTTTCACACCCCTGAGCGCAGCAAGTTGCAGCGCTGTACACCGCCAGTGTAGCCAAGGCCACTGAGTCTCTCTCTTTAAAATGCTGGGAGAGCTACATTGGCAAGTCTCAGACTCTTACCCAGGCATATTTTGCAATATACCTGAGAGCATGTCAGCAATTCACACGTACCCACGCACTTCTCTACTGCTTAGCCACCATATCCTGTAACTAAAGTCACTTCTTTAAAAGCCAGTGCACTAAGGAGGTCACCTTCTTTGATTCCGCTGTGTACTTGAACCTTTAATAATTCATTTTCCCCTGTTACTCTTACCTGGGATAAAAAGAAAAAAGGAGATTCAGAGTAAATGCTAATAATTGTGCATGTAATGTAATTGGAAGTGTTTCATTGCCATGCTTGTGTAAGCTTCTTCTTCATCTTAGTGCTTGAATGTACCACTAGCCTTGCATTTAGCTTCTTGTTGCTGCTCTTTGATTCAGGTAGGCCATATTATAAATAGGCTCGTTGCTATGGTGAAAATCGGAGTCCTTGTCTGCTGTGCATAACCTTTCCTATCTTTCTGGACACTGTTTTTTGTTTTGTTTTTGTTTTTTAATAGACCGTGCTAGTATGGAATAGAATCTCTACTTTTGGGGGAGATGGGATTTCAAGTGGTAATTTGGCTGGAGGATGGCATCTTGTAGGTGTCTTTGAGAAGTATTTATAGATTGGAAATCCCTTCTGTGATGACTCAGCATTGCTGAGAAGAATGTGGATTTTTCTGTCTCTTCAGGGACAGAAAACTGGTTGTGCTCTCCCTTCCCCTTCCCCACCACAGCCAGCGATTCTAAGCTTTTGTTTTTACAAGGTCGTCACATCAGACTGAGGATTCGGGTTGGCACGATAGTAAAAACTTTACTAAGAATAATGATAAAAGTTGACTACATCCCAAGCTAGGACATGTCCAGAAGATGAATCTTCTCAATACAGTTTAGTAGGGAAGATTAGCATGTTTATCAGTCGCTGTCTGCAAATTCCAAGGATTGCTTGAGATTTATTTTGTTTGTTAAGGCTTTTGTGGAAGGGAGTGCTTTTCAGCGATGTTTGTTCTAAATGTTGAAAACTGCTGTGCCTGCCCATTAGTCCAGAACCCATTTTTGTGTGCCTCCCTTTTTTTTTTTTTAATGGATGTGTTGCAGTTTTTGCAAGAGAAACTGGAAAATCAACTGTGATTAAGGTCATGGCAGTGTATCAAGCCCAGTAAAATATAAGGAGTCTTGCTCTCCGTTTCCCAAACTGGAGTACGTGAGCTTGAAGTTCCAACCTTTTACAGACGCTCCCCGGGTTACGCAAACGTGACTTACGCAAACCCTCACTTACGGAAAAAGTTCTGTAAGTTCCGTAAGCAGGTGTTTTATTTATTTATTTTTTGGGGGGGGGGCGTAATTGTCAGGTGTACGTTCCCGACTTATGCAAATTTCGACTTACGCAAGGTGTTCCGTTCCGGAACACCTTGCGTAAGTCGGGGAGCGTCTGTACTTCACATCATTAAGCAGGTGGCACATGAACCAGTAGAGTGTGGGAGTGAGTGGTCTAGGGAGTAGTAGTTGGCTCCCTCAGTTCAGCAAATATACCCCCCTCCATGCACATAACTTCTATGGCAGAGGTGCCCACTTTTCAACAAACGGGCCTCTCTGGGGAGCCTATAAAACACTTGCTCCATAATCCTCCAAGACAGATTGCTGCTCAGCCACACAAAGCGTTCTGTCCTTTGTGGCCTACCCTCGGCAATGCTTTCCTCTGGCTCCCCAGCGTTCCCATCCCGTGCCAATCGGGGAATGAATTGGAGGTTAGAATCTGGGGCTATGGCTAGGCCAGAAACCTGCCCCACCCTCTTGTAAGCCACATTTGGCTCTTTCTGTAGCTTGTGGCTTTCTCCTAAGGATTTCCTCTGGCGATCAAAATAATCCTATTCCCCACACCATCCACCTTCTTCTACCACCCAGGATAGAATCTGTTTCTAATTTGAAATGTATTTTTCCTAACCACTCTGACGTCCTGGAAGGGAAAACTGCACTTAGTTCAAGTCCATTTTCTTCATCGTCATCTGTGTTAATATTTCCAGTGAGGATAATAGATCTTTAAAATGTTTCAACTCGGATTCTGATTGAATTTACTTTCTTTTAAAACCCTAGAATTACAAGCTTCTTTGTGACAGGTTTCAGTGGTAGCCATGTTAGTCTGTATCGGCAAAAAAACCGAGGGGTCCCTGTGGCAACTTAGCGACTAAGAAATTTATTTGGGCGTAAGCTTTTGTGGGCTACAGCCCACTTCATCAGATGTATGAAGTAAAAGATATAGGAGTAGGTATAAATACATCAAAGGATGCTTTACCAAGTGTTAAGTAAATCTAACGAGCAACCCAAGTCCGACTGCCTTTTGCAAAAGAGGTTGGATTCTGCATTCTTTGTGCACCAAGAATTCCCACATGGGAGTGATCCACCAAGAGGATTGGAGTGTGAGAAATGCAGGACTGATCCCAGGAACCAGAGAGCAAAACTTGACCAGTCAGTGTTCACTGTTAAAGCTGAATGAAGTGCAAAAAAAAAGAAGAAGTAAAAACACACTATGGAGGGTAAAAAGTATAGTTAGATTTAAAAAAAATCCTGCAGCTTAAAAAATTCATTACCAGAGATTTATTAAACCATGTGTTTGGTTTTGTTTTTATCTTGATCGTGTCCCTTTAAATGCTCAATTTATTTTGCAAACCTTCCCTCCCTTGTGGGGGGCAAGTCTTCTCTTCCCTCCTCTCCTTTTTTCCTCCACACACTCAGAGAGTTTATGGATTTTGCTTCTGATTCCTCAAGAAATCTCTCAGTGCAGGTGGAGTGTGTACTAGTAGAGGTGGTTGTAAGGGCAGCTGACAGATGCAATAGTGCAGTGGCATGTTTTGTACTGTAAGCAAGGTTGACTATAGACCTCACAATGGGTAGGCTTAAGTATTTATTTTGCAATATTTCTAGAGGGCAACCTCATTGGGCTAAAAAGCGTGTCTGAACAAGGGCGCTGTTGTTTGTGAGCAGCTCGCTTCACTTGCAGGAATACAAATCCCCAAATGCCTGGCAGTCAGAACTGTATCCAGGAGTCAGAGAGTCCAGGAGGCCGTTGGCATAGATCAGACGCTGCGAAAGTCCCCCTGTCTTAATTCCTGGATAAAGCAGCTGTGATGGGTTGAATCACAGAAACCCCCTTTTGGGACTGCCACCTGATGTGTTGAGACTACCTTTGAGCCCGTTTTCCCTGCCAGCTTGGGACTTCAGTGCCCTGCCTGGTTTGAGCCAGACACGCTAGCCTGCTACAAACACAGACGTAGGTCTGAACAGCGTCCCCCAAAAGCTGCAGGCTTAACTGAAAACAGCTTAAGAAGTGTTCCTGTGTCCAACGCTCAGATGCCCAGCTCCCAATGGGGTCCAAACCCTAAATAAATCTGTTTTACTCTATATAAAGCTTATGCAGGGTAAACTCGTAAATTGTTCACCCTCTATAACACTGATAGAGCGATATGCACAGCTGTTTGACCCCCCGCCCCCCGGGTATTAATACATACTCTGGGTTAATTAATAAGTAAAAAGTGATTTTATTAAATACAAAAAGTAGGATTTGAGTGGTTCCAAGTAATAACAGACAGAACAAAGTGAATTACCAAGCAAAATAAAATAAAACACGTAATTCTAAACCTAATACAGTAAGAAAGTGATTACAGATGAAATCTCACACTCAGAGATGTTCCAATAAGTTTCTTTTACAGACTAGCCTCCTTCTAGTCTGGGTTCAGCAATCACTTCCACCCCTGTGGTTACTGTCCTTTGTTCCAGTTTCTTTCAGGTATCTTTTGGGGGTGGAGAAGCTACTCCTTGAGCCAGCTGAAGACAAAATGGAGGGGTCTCCCAGGGGCTTAAATAGACTTTCTCTTGTGGGTGGAGACACTCTCCTCTCTCCTATGCAGAATCCAGCTGCAAGCTGGAGTTTTGGAGTCACATGGGCAAGTCACATGTCCATGCCTGACTCAGAACTTTACAGGTGGCAGCCATTGCTCACATGCTACCTTGAAAGTCCCCAGGTAGGCTTCTTATCTGGATTGGAGCCTCCCAAGGTTTCATTGTCCGTTAAGTGTTTCTTGATTGGGCACTTAACTTGCAAATTCCTTTCTTAAGAAGCTGGCCAAATGCCTTACTAAGGCTACTTAAAATCAAGCAAGTACACAGCCAATATTCATAACTTCGAATAGAAAAATGATACATGCATACGAATAGGATGACTATATTCAGTAGCTCATAACCTTTATAGAGATATGTTACATGGCATATGTAGCATAAAACATATTCCAGTTACGTTATATATACATTCATAAGCATATTTCCATAAAGCATTATGGGGTGCAACATCACAGCAGCATCAGAACAGCCTTCATCCCTGGGAATGCTATGGATGGTGGCAAAGTCAGACTCTTGGTGGAGGGAATGGGCTGGTTGTTGCGAGGAGCGAGCGAAAACAATCCACTTTCACCCCTACCTGCGACACCGTCAAATATGGTATTGGTTGGCCCCAGCCCAAGGGACTGGCCTACCAGATATGGGTCACTGGGATGGCAATAAAGGAAGAATGCTGGGGATTCTAGGATGAACGAAAAAATCCAAACCCCAAACAACCTCTTCAACTTAACTGAGAAGCTCAGAAAGGGCCAGGTTCTATTGCTGGCAGATAATCTTGTGCAACCTGGTGCCTGAGTTATGACTCAGTGTAGTGGAGACGGGAAGCGGTGCCTGGTATATGTGATACTCTTTTTTTCCCCTCCTGGATCAAAACAAAGCCACATCCCAGTATAGTAGGGGTGTGGGAGTGGAGGAGGGACATAGTGCTGTTTGCTTTGTTGCTGGAAGTGCTGTCCTTCAAATGAGATGTAAAACCAAGATCCTGATCACTTGTCATTAGAGATCCCAAGGCACTTGGGTGTTAGCTTCAATATTCTAGCCAAAATTCTCACTTGAGTAAATTCTTCTGCACCTATGTTTCCCCCTGCAGTTTCAATTAGTTACGGCCGTGTTTGCTTCCTGTCTGAAACTGCTGTGTAGAGTTGCTGTGTGACTATTAAGGAACTCCTGCATGCTTCCGTAGAGGGAGGTGCATTTCTACAGTAGGTGAATAGATCAGTGAGTTATGGTTGCACAGCCCCTCTTAGGACCAAAATCTTTGTGAGTGCTTCGGGACATGGGTTCTATTCCCAGCTGTGCCACAGGCTTCGTGTTTGATCTTAACCTCTTTCCCCTTTACTTTTCCCAGCTGTAAAATGGGTCTGATAACACTTGTTTACTTTCACAATGGTGTTTCAGTGTTACTAAAGCCCTGGGGGATCCTTGGATGCAGAGTGCTATAAAGAGCAGACAGAGGGTTACTAAATGTGAGATATTACAGTATGGATGTCTGACTGCAGGAGGGGGCAGCTCAGGAGACAATAGGAGAAGTTCCTTACAGTCTATTTAAACAGAATGTTTACACTAATTTGCTTTTAATTGTGAAATGTTTGCAAGCCTCCTGTACGTTTACATAACATTATGCTGTTTATTATCAGATGAAGGAATTCTCAGATATGGCAGGGCTGCTCAAACCCTCTTCCGGCCTGGAAGGGAAGTTGTACCTCAGCTGGCTTTAAGAGGGGGGCCGGGAGTTTGGGGATGGAAGCGAGGGAGGTTAGCTGGCAGGTGGGAGTCTTGCTGGCTTCCCCAGCTGTGTGAACAAACTTGCTGAACTTCCAGGAGGAGGCTGACAGCCACTTTGAACCTGTGCCTGTTTTTAAGCGGGATGTTTTTGAGCTTCAGTTACTCTACACAGCTCCAATACAATATTTACCCATGCTTCTCACAACCCTGAATGATTGCAACAATTATGGATCCATCAGCTGCATACGGTACTGGACATAGAGCTCCAGGGTTATAGTCAGGGGAGGAGTATTTTTGATTATTCCGCTGCAGAGTTCTCTTAGTGAGGACCAGCTTGGCTGGGGCTGATTGCACATCCTGGAGTGAAATTGCAAACACGGGACCTGATTTTGGGTATCACTGGTAACTCCGTTGACCTAGTTACTCCTGTTGGTGCAAGAGGAGATTTAGCCCCGACATTTAAAACTAGACTGGACAAAGCACAGGGATGCGCACTGCGCAAAGAGGAGTCCCACTAGCTTTTTCCTTCTCTAAATTCTGCAAGTTTTTTGTTGGTGAAACTTAATTTGTGTCTGTCCTGGTAAAACTTGAAGTTTGTGACCACTTCCTCCATTCCCAGAGTACCTGCATTCCCTGGTACAAGGCTGTATGTCTTGGTAACTGCAGCTTGGCACATGGGTGCTTGTCTGCTTTTGGAAGTGGGTTGCTTGCTGAATGTATTGGAAGAAGATCTCGGTAAAGCACCAACAAGTGGTGTAAACATCCCCTACCCTGGCCATATTCCAATTTGGACAGCTAATGAAATGCTAATTCACTCTGCATTTTCAACTGGCTATAGTATTCTTCACTTTCTGTCCTAAACAGTTGGGTATGGATTTTAACTGACTGGAATAAGTGTTTCTATCATGCTTGGTGTATTGATGTTGGTGCGGTGTGAGAATGCGCTATCACATCAGTAAGAATGGGAAAAATGGTGGAAAGTATAAGAGGTGTTCAGCTGGAGGAGAGAGAGATGTGGCCAGCAGTTGCCAGTTTATAAAATGGCCACTTCAGGGCTGCAGCTGTTTTGACTCTGCCAAATATAAAGTACTAGCCCCAGAAAGGCATGCTGGGGAAAAAATCCTACAGGAGAACAAGCGTGCACTTGGGTAGGTCTAGTAGGGGGCCAAGGAGTCACCAAAGAAGGAGAGTGATTGAATGGTGATTGGTACCCACCATATCGGTCTTTCGCCTTGTATATGGCTACATCTGGTAATTCCTAGGCATACGCTTTCACAGCCAGTTAACAAAGTTTGTAAATCACTTTGGGATTCCCGTCTGGATGAAAGGTGCTATATAAATGTGAGATCACTATCAAAATGCAATCACTGCTGTAAATTAGGCAAGGGTTTTGGGTGGTTTTATTATCGCAACTGTTCCTGCTGGCAGACCATTATCGGGGGGAATTAAATCAATCGACAGCAGCTGTAGACAGTTATGCGAGTCCAGGGCCTGAGTGGCTTAGTTGGGGAAGTGTGTTAAAACTTAGAGTGAGGGCCAGGGTCTCAGGGAGTACATAAAGGGTTTTTTCTTTTTCAAGTTTGCTGCAACCAACTTTATGTTGCTGTCCAGAGTGGTTGATTTATCCCCTGATAATGGTCTGAGTTGTTTAATTTGTCTCCTGAAAACATGTGCACATGTTGTTAAAACAAATAAACAGTTTTTATACTGCATATATTATTAAGATAGGCCTAATTTGATCAATAAGGTCCCTATTGTTTTACTGTGGGTCTCTGTGATGGTCTATGTATGTATTGGAACCCTGGAATTTTGCTTCTTATGGGAAAGGTCGGGGGCTGGTATGGTAAGATTATTCAAGGTGTTGCTGAAGTTGATCATCTTGAGCGGCACAGCATTCAATATGTCTCCTTTGGTTTTCTGCTCTTCTTATAGTTTCAGGTGTTTTATGCGTAATTAATTCATGACTTCACTCAGACTTCTGTCTGTGAAAGCATGTGACCCATAGTATCTAAATGTCTGTATAGAATAATATTCCGGTGCAGGGGGAGAGTGGGGTAAAGAAAGCAAGGGATACAGGCAGAGCTAATATCTGCCTATTTATTTTTAAAAAAAAGTCATATGGGTCAACTTCCTGTTAGCTGCATGAAACGCGTGTTTCCCAATAGGCTGGAGTTTGCTTTGGAGCATGCTAAACAGAAAGGTTGATATTTATGAGGAGGAACTAGAGGCCTTCTCTGCACTAGATTTTTTTCTTAATTTCCCATGGCTGCTACTACTGACGTATTTAGCAGTGATGCGATTGCTGCTGAAATACTGTATCCAGTTCTGGTGTCCACAATTTGGAGAGGGTTTGGAGAAGAGCCATGAGAATGATTAAAGGTTTAGAAAACCTATCTTGGTGTGATAGACTCAAAGTGCTGATTCTAGTTCGCTTGAACCAGGAGAAAGTTAAGGGGTGACTTGATGGCAATCTAGAAGTACCTACATGGGGAACAAATATTTAATAATGAGATCTTCAATCTAGCAGAGAAAGGTAGAACATGATCCAATGGTTGGAAGTTGAAGCTAGACAAACTGAGCCTGGAAAAAAGATGTAAATTTTTAACAGTGAGAGTAATTAACCATTGGAACAGTTTACCAATGGATTTTTCCATCCCTGCCAATTTTTTAATCCGGTTTGGATGTTTTTCTAAAAGATCTGCTCTAGGATTTATTTTGGGGAAGTTCTGTGGTCTGGGTTATACAGGGGGTCAGACTAGATGATCGCAATAATCCCTTCTGGCCTTGGAATCTATGAAAACCAGTGGTGATAATGGTGGGAGCTGTAGAGTAAACCAGCCACTGTGCCGAGCAGGTCTACGGTTTGGTCTGCACTCGTGATGCCCATGGTGGGAAATTTTAAGAAAAGAAGTCTCGTGTAGACACAGCTGTAGGGGAGACAGAAGAGAACCTGGGTACAAAATTAACTAGGTTACCAAAGTTGTGCTGAGTTATCTCAGCTCATTAGTTAAGGGCTGAGGAAAGATCTCATCTGTGACTTTTGGGTTGTAGATATAAAAAACAGTTTACGGGTTGGATGTGTTGTGTTTGTTAGCTTATTGTGCTAAATGGTTAATCTTTGTGGTGTCTTTACCTGGATATGAGGTGTAAGGTTTTAGAAATCATTTGACATTAAGCAGAATGATCTTCTTAAGTTCCTGAGGGTAAATTTTAAGTGTAGGCAGGTCTTTCTCTCCTTCATGAACCCTTGGAATCCAGCCAGTCCCTTTCTATGCTCTATAAAAGAGTGTATGGCGTACAACATCTTCTAATCTCAGTTTTCCAGTGGGGCTGGGTGGGAAAGTTTGTGCTGGGAAAGAATGGGTTGATCTCTTCCAGAAGGACTCAGGTGAAGGATTTGATTGCTGGATTCTCCCAAGAGGTTGTGCCTGGATCTTGGTAGAAATGCATTTTACACGGAGACCATCCCTCTTGAAATGATCCCTTCCAAAGAATGGGTGTGGTGAGAGTTAACTTATTTTGTAATATGCCTTGGAGATGAAAAGTTATCATCTCCAAATAGTAATATGTGTCATATGGTATTATTTTAATAGGGCTTCTGATGGCATTAAGTGTATGGTATTTACTGTGGAATATTACACCTCGGACACATCACAGCTCTGTACACCTACATTTTTCAGTGGTTTGAACTTTTCAGGGAGTGCAACAAACCATGTCTGGTCACTTCCACTGGAGGCTCGACTCGCAGCTTCGCCTGGAAGTGCTGGGTATCTGAAGTCTCATGTGCTCATTGCAGAGCAAGCAGGGCAGAAGGTTTAGTGCATGGTGTTAGCTTTGAAGCAAACCTTTATTTTTCTGCTTCAGGGTTTCGCACAAAGTCACACTCCCTCCTCCTGCATTTTTTTCCCCTTGCCGTCTCCCTTTCCTCTTCCAGATTTCTTATCACCACACAGGCTAGCAGCCTCTCTGAGCCTTGCAGCTAAAGTGGGCTTTGCCACAGCCCAAAACCCCAGTCCTATCCTGACGTTTATTTTAGTGTCCACTGTGCTGGCTCAGTTGCAGCAGATTACTGGTTGGTCAGACATCCCAGCTATCTTAAATCTATGGAGGGGCTGTCTATGCAGTTGCATTTAAAACTTTTATCACCACCACTGCAGGTGAAAGGCTTTCATATGCTGTGCTGGTCCAACAAAGTCTGTTTTATTTATGTGCTTCCCAGCCCTTAAAAATTCTTTTAGGGTACATCAGTAGGGAGTTAATAGAAACTTTAAAACAGGAAAAATGCCTGTGGGCTAAGCAGAAACTCAGTGACTGACTTGAGCATATAGCTTGTACTTGAGTTGATAGGTCATTCGCCGAGGGGGAGCTGGATGGACTGGTTTCACTGATAGCATTTCCGCTGGGAGCTGAGTCATAATTGGGTCTATGACTCTTCATTTAGGGAGGAGCATACGCATCCCAACGTGTATATTGTCTCATGGAAAATGCTTATAGTTCTTACTCCACTGGGTGGCTGTTTTAAGACTAACCAAGTGCATTTATCAGGGGATTGGCTCAGAATAGATTTGTATGAATATATGCTGCTATAAAGAATAATTCAATATAGGGATGCGGAGGTGCTTGCCTGTCTGCCCTTGCCCACCCCCAAAGCAGTAGCTCCACAGCAGAGGTGAAACGAAGACGGTTTTAATCTGATCCCTAGTCCTGTATAAGGGTACGTCTTCACTACCCGCCGTATCGGTGGGTAGCAATCGATTTATCTGGGATCGATATATCGCGTCTTGTTAAGACGCGATATATAGATCCCCAAACGCGCTCACCGTCGACTCCGAAACTCCACCAGAGCGAGCGGCGGTAGTGCAGTCGACGGGGGAGCCACGGCCGTCGATCCCGCGCCGTGTGGACCCCAGGTAATTCGATCTAAGATACTTCGACTTCAGCTATGCTATTCGCGTAGCTGAAGTTGCGTATCTTAGATCGATCCCCCCCAGTGTAGACCATCCCCAAGAGTAGCAATTTTTAAAAAACAAAATGCACCTTCTTAAAAGACTAAAATGTCTTAAGCACTAGCACAGCATTCTACCTTGTTTCTGCTAAATGGGATTATGAGGGATTTAATGCTGTGAGAACTTTTACATGTTGAAGGCGGTGACTTTTCACTTCGTTTCTAGATGAGGAAAGTGGGTGGAACGTGACATTCTCCTCTAACTCCCACCAGGTCTCTCTTATTTTGACCTGGATTTCCCCTCTGTGTAACAAATGCTTCTCCAGCATCTTGGATTGGATAGAAGAGGGGAGGGAGAGATTGGGTCAGGAGTAAAAAATCCAAACGGAAGATTGGGCATTTTTAAGCAAATCGTATTGATTCCTGTATATAGAACCGACAGTATTGAAAGCCGCTTGCTTTGCGGCTTTAATGGTCTTCTTGCCACATGTGCACTTTAATAAACTTAAGGGACACTGTCAATATCATTTGGGCACCAATCCAGCAAAGCACTTAAGTACCTTTGTAATTTTAAGCATATTGAAATCGATGGGACCTCTCATGTACTTGAAGATACCTAGGTACTTAAGCGCTTTGCTGGATTGGCGCCTATAGGAACAAAATTAAATTTTGTTAGCTTCTTTCTGAATTATTTTGTTTTCTTCAGGTTTCAACAAACTTCTTGGCTGTAAAAATTCCCAGGCACCGTTGGGTAGTATTGTGCTTAGTGTTTGAGATCCAGGAAGTAAAATGTACTAAACATAGAAAGGGAAAGTGGACATTGTAGCTATATGAAGTAGATAAAATAAGCAAATGGCATGAAAGTTGACAAATCAGCTAGATTTTTAAAGAAGTCTTAGGCCTTGGCTACGCTGGCAATTCACAGCGCTGCACTTGCTGCACTCAGGGGTGTGAAAAAACACCTCGGAGAGGTGGAGTACTTGCAGTGCTGCAAGAGAGCTCTTGCAGCGCTGGCGACGTGACTACACTCGCGCTTCACAGCGCTGCCGCGCTTAGTAATATATCTTTCCCTGTTTGCTGTATAGGATGCTGATCAGGTGGTTTTGCAGTTTCTTTGAGAGTGTGTGACACAGTCTCTCAGCATAGTCTGTGTGATATGTAGATTGTAATGGAAAGCTTATGCTCTAATAAATTTGTTAGTCTCTAAGGTGCCACAAGTACTCCTGTTCTTTTTGCGGATACAGACTGACACGGCTGCTACTCTGAAACCTGTCAATTAGTAATATATGTTGTTACTAGCACTGGTGCAGATTTCTAAGTATATGATTTTTATCCTAACACTTGATCCTCTGCTTACCAGAAGTTGCAATTATTATGTAAGGAGGAATAGATTTTGAACAATATCTCCCCTTGTAGGAGATGTACGGCAAAATTTGTTTCCACGTTAGGTTTTCTCCAAGTATTGTTCTTTAGGTTTTTGGTCCCCCTCCGAATGTCAATTTTTGGCCGATTGTGTGGGTAAATCTCACTCCATTTCTTGTCCACCTTCCTTTGTGTCTCTTGCAAACCCAAGGCATCCGTGTGTTTATGTGATGATGTGTTCTGTGCCAAGAAATCCTGACTCCTTGTGCATTATCACGGGGCCCGTGACGCAGTGCAGGATCACGTTCCAGGTCTAGGTCTTGTTTATCTTGGATCCTTTCTGTGCTGTGGAGCAACAGCTAGTACTTGACTTTTCTCTTTCTCCTCTTTGGCTCCATGTTCTGTGGCTTGAGATCCCTCCTCCTCTTAGCATGTAGCGTGCCAAAGTTTGCCCCTTCTCCTTTTCCTCCCATTTTATCCAAGAATGATCAGGAGAAGAGGAAGCAGAGTTAATACTGAGAAGCCCACCAGCTCGTAACTTACAGGTTAGAAGCTATGATGGATCTTTTTGTTGCTGACCATGTTGAAAAAGGCAGAAACAGTCTTAAGCCTTTGTGCCGTTTCTACCAGATGATAAATAACACAGGCTCTGTGGAAACAGAACTCCCTTTATCTGTTATTCGCAATCATCGTTCAGATATGATATTGGCTAAAAACGCCACATGTCCGGAGTATCACTGTGCATTTCAAGGGTGTTCTCTCTGTTTAGTTTTTCTTTCTGAGTATTATTCACCCTGTACAACAGATGTGGGGAGCTGATCCTGCTTCCAGTGAAGTCGATAGTGAAATTCCCACCGGGTTTTCTGAGTGAGATTGGGCCCCATGTCTAGGGAGGCAGCATTAGAACTAAGTAAGAGTATGTACAGTACAGTAAAATCAGAATATCCTACTTATTGCTTAATGCCATGCATTTTGTTGTGAAGAATTTCTGTTTGAATCCCATGGCTTTTCTGCTGGTGGATGCCAAAAACTGAATTAATGGGGGTGGGGAAAAGGGAAGATGAGTTGACAGGCAAAAGAGGTTTTGGTTTCCACAGTTAGTCGGACATTGGTTGCCTGCAGCAGAAAGAAATGAAAAACAGTCTCTGATTCCTTCGTGACCCCGTAGTTACAAGGACTTCAGCTGATGGATGAGGGGCTTGGTTTGGCAGACATACTCTGTTGGATCCACTTTAGACCGTGTCAAGCCCAGTGTCAGTGTCTAAATCTGGAATGCTGTTGAGTATTATGGGAATATAAATAAACCAATAAAAAGATCAGGAAGGGGGCAATGGCAACAAAGAATCTGAAAACTAATATTAAAAAAACAAACCCAAACCCATAGCTAACAATGAAAGGGAGTGTGTGTGTGTGTGTGTGTGTGTGTGTGTAATGGGATGAAGCTTTCTAAATATTTTCATTTCTGTTGTGCCTTTCTTCCCAAAGGAGTAAACAGCACTTCATAATTCACCACTACTGAAATGTGGTGGGAGAACAGTACACTGCTTGGATGCTCTCATAATATGTACACAGTGCTTTTCATCCAGGGATCTCAAAGCACTTCCCCATGAACCCTGAGACTGCTTTACTTCTAAGCTGGGGAATGAGGCCAATGCAGGATGACTTAAGGATCAGGGAACTTTGAGCCACCTTTGTGCCTCCACTCCTGAACTGCCTTGTGGTGAAGAGTGAGGTATATAAACTTAGATCTGCCTAGATAATTACATCATCTCCTTGGTGTCCGAGCACCTCACAATAAATACACCTCTACCCCGATATAACGCTGTCCTTGGGAGCCAAAAAATCTTACTGCGTTATATTGAACTTGCTTTGATCCGCTGTAGTGCATAGCTCCCCCCCCCCAAGAGCACTGCTTTACTGCGTTATATCCGAATTCGTGTTATATCGGGTAGCGTTATATCGGGGTAGAGGTGTAATAGATTTTTTCTGCATGACACTTCTCCGAGGTAGGGAATTGTGATCCCATTTTACAAATGGGGAACTGAGGCACAGGGTAGATTAAGTGGCATGCCCAAGGGGACACAGCAAGTCTGAGTCTGAACTGGGAGTTGAGTCCAGATCCCACCATGTGTCCCAGTCCAGTGCCCTAAGCACCAAACTGTCCTTCCAACCCTGGAAATCCTGAAGGTTTGAATTTTGTATTGACTTGAATAACTTTACATAATAAACCTGCTTCTAGCCCACATCTGTAGTGTCTATTGACATCGTCTGAATTACTGTTTAACGTAGGGCTGCGATTCACCCAGAACCAGGAGGAGGATGGGGCTGTATGTGCAAAATGTAGGCAGTATATTTAGCATGCCCTGAAAATAAAGCTGACGAGGAAACTTTTATACCCTGGTGTCTGTGTTGAACCTGGGTAGATATGGCCACATGGATTTTACTGTACCAGTTCCTCATGTCACTGCCCTGTTTGGATGTTTTCCTTTGCTTGCTTTTTCTTTCTTTTCCCCTTCGCCCTCTCTTTTGGCCAGGATTTTAACATATATCACAGGCTGGTAGGCTAAGAGCCTGGGACTTCCCCTCACCACACTCAAAGTCTTTGATCTTTTGCTTTGGAGGTAACATCAAAAGGATGGCTGAGAAAGACAGCCAGTGCTGTGAAGTTCAACGTTCAAGTTAATAGCTTGACTGAAGGTTGTGCTGCATTGCTGGAGCCGAAATAAACAGAGGCAATTCAGCCACATTTCCCTGGAAATTGACCTTAATATTGTAAAAGGCCTTCATTTGCATTTGGAATTAATCCAGACCCTCGTGAAGGACAGATATATTTTTTTTAAATACCCCCAACGTGAGCAGCATGACATAAAGAATTCAGACGATTGTTTCGATGGATGAGGTATTCAAAGCGATTCCATTCAGAGCTCCTAGCCGTTGGCTGTGTCCAGATATTCATCTTTATAGCCATGTCCTGTGCTTTACATTTACTATTTGTCATTTCTCGTTTTGCTCTGTTTCTAAAATAATTAGTCTCAATATGTCAGCAAAGCATCCCCTTCCCCCTTCTGTTAATAATAAAAAACACAGCTACTCCCCGTCCCATTTATACAATGTAAGGTGTGGACTTCCTCTGCCAGATTTTTTTTTTCCCCATTCCCTTCCTACCCTTATTTTAAAAGGTTTTGAGAATTCTTGACATTTCTGGGGGTGAATGACTGGCTGCTCTGCCCATTTTCCATTGCCAACTTTTGCCACTTTTGGGCCCCATCCTGTTCGCTTAGCCCCTTCTTTTTTCTTTTCTTTGCAAACTCAAAACTCCCATGGAATTTGATGGGAATTTTGGACTTGCAAGAGATGCAAAATCGGGCTTTTGCTTCTTTGGCTTGGTATCTGAGGCCGACGTTATTGAGACAAGCAGGAGACCTTCCTTATAATAGTAAATAGTTGTACTGTTAATAATCTTGGGGCCTGGTTCTCGCAGATGCTGAACATTCGCAACTCCAACTGATTTGAATGGAGTGGTCAGTATTTCTGACCAATCAGGCTCCTGGCATATTTCATTTAAAGATTTAAAACATATGTACACACACATAACTGAGATATTTACTGTGAATAGTGTACATGTGTATATATGAACAGGTACATGCACATTTCATGACTGATGTGATATTTACTTTCTATAGCAGAGTATCAGACAGCTAAATGATTCCATTCAGCTTCAAGCAAATCTATACAAGAGAGACACATCACTTATACCGAGAGCTACACAATGGTTTCCCAAAGATGCATTCTTCTAAGTGCTAAAATGGAGTGGTGGTGGTGGGCGGAGAAGGGTGGTAGGAGAAGATCATGTGTTAGTTGAACTCCCATCAGAGCATTTTAATGACCTTCTTCACCTATTGGCAAGGGAAGACTTGACTTAAAGAACTCTTCAATCTGTAGGTACAACCCAAAATTTACCTTCCTGAGAAATAATAGTTTTGTTGCAGGTTTTTTCAAAACTGTTAGTCACTTTATTTGCTCTAGTGAGTCTGAATGAGACTATTATCCTTTCAAGAAAAGTTCAGTTTGGGCACTAAATGGGTCAGCAGTTCAAGGGCTGGTATTTGCAAAGGACCTAAGGGAGTTGGGCACTGAACTCATTTTGACAATCCCCAGCCTGAAGTCATAGAATCATAGAAGATTAGGGTTGGAAGAGACCTCAGGAGGTCATCTAGTCCAATCCTCTGCTCAAAGCAGGACCAACACCAATTAAATAATCCCAGCCAGGGCTTTGTCAAGCCAGGCCTTAAAAACCTCTAAGGATGGAGATTCCACCACCTCCCTAGGTAACCCATTCCAGTGCTTCACCACCCTCCTAGTGAAATAGTGTTTCCTACTGTCCAACCTAGAACTCCCCCACTGCAACTTGAGACCATTCCTTCTTGCTCTGTCAGCTGCCACCACTGAGAACAGCCGAGCTCCATCCTCTTTGGAACCCCCTTTCAGGTAGTTGAAGACTGCTATCAAATCCCCGCTCACGCTTCTCTTCTGCAGACTAAATAAACCCAGTTCCCTCAGCCTCTCCTTGTAAGTCATGTGCCCCAGCCCCCTAAAAGAAGTCAGTGTAAGTTGAGAGAATTCAGGGCCAAGTTATTAAAGGGACAGTATTTAGAGGCCTAATTCTCATTGATTTCTGTGTCAGTTAGGTGCCTTTTAAGTATCTGGCCCTCAGCCATTCTCAAGAGACTTATTCCCTGGAGGATCAGGACCGTGGATGAATGACCTTGGGATGGGGTTTATATCTATAGTCCGTTCTCACCCTCATGAAATCTATGGCAAAAAACCTGTACTTCAATGTACTTCACCCTGGATCAGGCCCTGCATTGCCTGGCATTCTTGTCCTGGGCTCTGGTGGAAAAATGCCATGAATTTCTAAACTATTGAATTCCTTTCCTATTTGTTTCATGCCTACTTGATTTTTAATGAAGAGTAAAATTAATAAGCCGTTCTGATTAAATCTGTAGATGAAAGGAAACCAAACATTTGTTGAATTATCACCTTCCCTAGAATAGTCACTGCCGCAAAACTTGCCTTGCAGTGATATTTTGGGTAGGCAGGGCAATCGCCCTTCACTCTACCCTGCAGGTAACATCCTGTAAACATTATGTTACAAACTGCATGCTGTTGCTGGGGGAGGAGGAGGGGTGACGATCATTTTCAGTACATTAGGAACTATTGTATCATTGCATGTTGCTTAATAAGCCTGGTATTACATGTGAGTGGTAAGCTGCTTACATTGAAGCAGGATGCACTGTAATGATCTTTTCTTTGCAGGCCTTTTGAGAGGAAAGGTTCCTCTGAGGTGATGAAGTTAGCTGTTCAACGCACATGAACGTTGACTTTAATTTATTGTCCTTGTACAGATACTGTGCAATCTAGTCAAATGATCAAAAACGTGCACAGAAGCACATTTTCTCCTCTCCATTCACGTAGGAGTTTGACTTGGAAATAGAATGGGTGTTTGTGTGTGTATATGTTCAAATTATTGCTATGAAAAGGGAAACCCGTTGATCTTTACTTGCTCCATTTGCAATTACCCATATGTAATTATCCCCTCCCTCCCCCCCGTTTTAAAATAGAGAACTTCTAGCGCTCTCCTTTTCCCCAGAGTGTATTCCCTACTTTAACCTGGAAAACTTACTGTGGATTCTTATAACATCTTATATGTTATAAGATCGGAGTCTTTGCTTTACCGGCTGTTCAGTAAATACATTGGTGTCTCTTGGATGTGCCCTCAGGCACTGAAACCTGAGGCCTGCCCACATCTTGAGTTCTACTTTCCTGCTTGCAAAGTGCCTCTGGCTAGTAGAGCTGTCGATTTCCCCCCTGCCCCCTCTCTCCTAATAAAAAGATGTATATTTTTTCTTAAAAGTCAGAACAGCTGTAACACACCTCAAGTAGCCGCAGTTTTATGACTTTCAGATAAGGCTAGAGCTAAAAATATGTAGCTGACACCGAAGACTTAGAGAACTAGGACATTTTGTTTAAAATTTGAGTCTATCTATCTATCTCTCTAGATCAGGGGTAGGCAACCTATGGCACGCGTGCCAAAGGCGGCACGCAAGCTGATTTTCAGTGGCAGTCACACTGCCCGGGTCCTCGCCGCTGGTCCGGGGGGGCTCTGCATTTTAATTTAATTTTAAATGAAGCATCTTAAATATTTTAAAACCCTTATTTACTTTACATACAACAATAGTTTAGTTATATATTATAGACTTACAGAACGAGACCTTCTAAAAACATTAAACTGTATTACTGGCACGCGAAACCTTAAATTAGAGTGAATAAATGAAGACTCGGCACACCACTTCTGAAAGGTTGCTGACTGACCTCTGATCTAGATATATATTTTTTAAACTCTTTTCCAGACCTGCTACTGACATGTCTTCGTTCCGTATATCAATCTGGAAGAAGCCCATGATCTATTGGCGCATGACATGAGAACACAACGAGCATGTCTACACTGCAGTTAAAAACCCTGCGGCTGGCCCATGCCAGCTGACTCGGGCTAGCAGGGCTTGGGCGAAGGGGGGCTGCTTAATTGTGGTGTAGGCCTTCAGACTCGGCCTGCAGTCTGGGCTCTAGGACCCTGCAAAGTGGGAGGACCCTGGGCTGCCCGAGCATTTACAACGGCAATTAAACAGCCCTTTCAGCAGACACGGGCCAGCGGCGGAGGTTTAATTCTAGCGTAGACATACCGTAAGAGTCTACACGGCAATGAAAGACCCACGCATGCCCACGTCAGCTGACCCAGGCTGAGGGCTATACAATTTCAGTATAGATGTTTGGAGTCCGGGATCTGCGACACTGCAAGGGGGGAGAGGAGTTGACAGCCTGGGCTCCAGCCTGAGCTCAAATGTACACTGAAATTTTGAGCCCTGTGAGCCTGAGCCAGTTGACACGGGCTCCGAGACTCTGTGCTGTGGGTTTTTTATCATAGTGTAGACGTTCTCTGCATGAGCGTCCTGGAATGTGGCCTCCATGTCTCCTCCTGTTTGTGTGGGGAGAACAGAACTTCTTTATGGTGAAATCTTAACTTAGCCAGAACTGGGCCAAGTAAATAAAACAAGACCTCCCCTGAACACCTCGGGCAACCCTTCGGTTTAAGCAATCACCTTAATCTCCATGCAGTTTCTAATGCAATTGGGTATGACCTTTTCCTTAAAAAGCATCTCGAAGTGAGTGGTCTTTGCAGGATCTCTCTTGGGTGGTCACAATATACAGGTTGCATTGCAGTTTTTTTGGAAGGGCTTTGTGAAGATTTAAACGCTTTCATTGTGCGTAGTTTTGTTATACTGTGTAGGTTTTCGCTTTCATTTTTAACGTGGCATGAAGGGCTGTGTTATGTAACCATTTTAAAGAAATGCACCATGTGGGATGTGAACTGTACAGTTTAGTTCTCTTCGTAGGCAAGGCTGTACCGGTGCATAATCCAATGTTGTCATTTTTTTGAAACAGTCTTAATACTTAGAGTTCTGTTCTTGTGGGGATCTTTGTGTGCTTTATATACAATTAAACTACAGAACACCCTGATTTGCTAAACTCATTTTATGGCTTGGTAAACTGAGGCACTAGACGAAGCATATTGCTCACAAAGTCCGTAGTGGAGCTGTGCATAGAACCTATGTCTTGATTTCCATGTACTTTTTAATCTGGAAGAAGCCCATGATCTATCGGCGCATGACATGAGAACACAATGAGCATGTCTACACTGCAGTTAAAAACCCTGCGGCTGGCCCATGCCAGCTGACTCAGGCTAGCAGGGCTTGGGTGAAGGGGCTGCTTAATTGTGGTGTAGGCCTTCAGACTCGGCCTGCAGTCTGGGCTCTAGGACCCTGCAAAGTGGGTCTTTAACTGTTACAAACACTTGCTTCCAGAATACCTGGTTTTTAGGTACTATCATGGGCTGCACTGTTGAAAAGTAATGGTTTTCAGTGTCCCTTCTTCCCCTCTTAAATACAAGTACTGAAGCTCCTAAATATTAGTCAAAACTTGCATTGCAAAGTGAGGAGTCTACCAATTGTATGAAGGGCTGTTACCCCAGGTAACATCTGTATTATTGGAACGTCTGTATTTAAGTCAGCATGAACTTGATTTGCTAACTCATTTCCATAACGCTTGGATACATACCAATATGGTCAAATATCCCTTTCATCCTTTTATGTTTTCTGGTTATTTTAAGTTGAAGTTGTTTTTCAAATACATGCGACTATTATGTTTGTGTGTGTGTGTGTGTATGTGTGTGTGTGTGTGTGTGTGATAATAAACATAAAAAGGCTTCGCATGTATTTGGTGACCCAAAACCACTGTCCCTTAAATAAAAATAAAAAAGTTGCCTTGTGGGCCAATTAGTTTAAATCTCTGCACTAAATATAGCAATGCAAGCCACATTTAGGCTATTTAAGGACTTTGGAGGCTCAGGGCTGCTCTGATGACTCCTTTGTTTTAACCTTTGGGTCCATGGCCGTAGTGTAATAAAATGCAAATCTTGAGACTTTGGATGAGGTGGGTGGCTTAGTGGTTGAGATGTCAGGGGTGGCGGGGAGGGAGGAATGCTGCATGTTTGGGGAGAATGTGTTCTAGGTCCCCGGGGCAATGAGTTGGGTGTTCTCAGCCTGGTTGCTAGAGAAAAAGCATTCCTCATCTTTCCAAAATAAACCTCTTCCAGAACCACAAAAATCTGGCACATGAGGCAAAGTCCCCACAGGACATGAGCTATTGTGGAGGGTAACTGATACCCTGACTACTTGAAAAAGGTCTATTCCCAGTCAGCATTTTTGATGATTGATTTTTTTTTCTTCCTTTGGGGGGAAATGTAGGACAACACATGTTGCCCTTCAACCTGCAAAGGAAAACCAACTCTTGTGTTTCTAAAGGAGGTGGGGTGTTGTGTGTGTTGTTTTTGTGGTGGTTTTGTTTTTAAATAATATTTCAAAGTAGTATTTTTTTCTCTGACTTATGTTTAGTTAAAACTGAAAGAAATTAACAATACTTTTCACCACTTGTGCTGTTTTGCTTTTAACCAGTTGGGATTACAAAGTTTTGCCTGAGCCTTTTCTAGTTGGTTTTACTTTTGGGTTTCTGTGCACTATAGCACAATCTCTCATTGGGTTGCAAACACAGCAGAGGAGTACTTGAACCACCCCAAAATTGCATTAAATATTTCTATTATGTATAATATTATGTATAATTCTTTTTTTAAAAATCTAAATTTGGTGCATAATTTACTGCTACCTGGAAACAACTCTTTTAAGTCATGCAACGTGATTAATTAGAATTTTCCAGAAAGTCCATGACTTCAGTGCTTTTATATAGAGAATAACTCACTTCCGGCCATGCCTACTTTTAAAAAAAATATTTCTTGCTTGCTCATTGTAGAAAAACATGCTGAGAAACAATCTACTTGAATCATCTGTAGTAAGGAAAAATATTTTTTAAAAATCTCTTATTTAAGTTCCAGAAAAGTGTATTGCAGTATTTCTGGAGAAACATTTTGGAGTCACAAATTGGAAACCAAAGAATTATACTTAGTTATATATTGGGTGGGTTGGGAGGTAAGGAGTGGGAAGGAGGGATGGGAGGTGACACTTCTTCTTTGCAAATAATTTTTCTTTTGTCATAATCCCAAGTGGTGCATCTTTCCTTCTACCTAAATATATTATCCCTTTTATGTCCACTGGACATGTGTGGTGATAATGATAATATTGGTTATTTCTTCTATAACTACTGTGACTTATCGGTTGCTTTGTCTTCATACTTTTCTTTTTCACTGACGTTCCTCATCCTTCCCTTGAGTGATAGGTTTGTGTGTTTTTTTTAGCTTGTATATTATGAAGGAATTTGTGGTGATGGAGGGGGAGGGAAGGGTATGGGCTTCCCCTGAGTGATTTGGATTAGACATTTGTAGTCTGCTGTCAAATAACAAGTGTGTGGAGATAGTTAACCATTGTGTGAGGATTTCGGGGGAAGCAAAGCCTTCATCTTTTACTTTTCTAATGGACAATTGAGACATTCAGCTTATGTTTGAAAGGAAAATGGGTGCGAGTGGTCTTGCTGGCCTCATGGGCTAATGCTGTGGAAGGAGCAAATAGAGGGAAGGATTATTGATAGGGGAAACAACTGGTGCTGAATCCTGGGAGGGAATGTTTATTTCCCTGCTCTCTAGGAGGGATTTGGAAAGAGCTGTAATCCAGGGTTAGGAGTAATTTGTTACAGCAAGATGATACTTGAGTGGCAGGAGGATTCTGGCTGAGGCAGCAAGAGTTTTAGTCGGAGGAGTAGTTCCTCTCCTAGAAAGTCATTCTGATAAAAAAAATTGCCCCCACCCCACAAGTTTGTTACTCAACCAGCAAAATTAACCAAGGGGGCTCTTGACCCTTTTTGTATTTTTCTAAGACATTTACGCACAATTCGACTTAAGTCATTACAATGAGGAATATGCACAAGGATGGGAATGCAGTGGAAAGTTTTCCAGTGATGGTTTAAAAAAAAAAACCCAACACTCTTCCTAACCTCTCCTGTGAGATCAGAATGTTTTTGGTTTCAATATTACCGTGGGGATGTTTTTTGCAAAGTCTTATGATTACATTTTCTATGTTTAAAACTTTTTTCTTTTGGCTTGGTTAAAAAAAAAAAGAAGACAAGTTTCTGACCCTGGGGAAGGAGAGAATTTTGCAAGTTCTTGGTTTTCATGACAGTCTGAAATCCTTGGAGCCGCGTATTCTGAAGTAACCCCTTGTCGCAGTGAAGACCCAATCACACATAGAAACCACAAGGGAGGCGACAGGAAATTCAGTATGAAATTTGCTGGGTTTACTACAGAGTGGCTCCCGGCAGTTCACCCAGAATTGCTACATCAACAGGAATTTTTGTGGTTCTGATACAAGTCATCATGAGTTTCACTTACCCAACAATAGGAGAAAATGAGACTTTTTCAGTAAAAACACCCATAGATAACATTTACCATAACATGCAAACAAAATAACCTCTTCTACAGCACCTTTCATTGAAGGATCCCAAAGAGTTCAATGCAAATATAGAATTAAGATGCACAGTACCACTCTGTGGTATGTAAGTATTTACACCTACATTACAGATAGGAAAATTGAGATGAAACTATAGCTCAAATTCCAAGAGTCCCACTCAGGATTGAAGCCCTATTGTGTGGGCATTGTATAAATCCACATAAAGAAGTAATCCTTGTCCTGGATGTCTTACAGTCACTACTCTCATTGCCTTCAGGTAAAGTTATAGGTGATTAGCATTTCAGAAATTAGACCAAGGGGTTCAAACTGGTCCCTCAAAAATCCAGGCTTCCAAAATCAAGTGGCCAGCTTGGAAAATGTTGGTGTATGTGATTTGCATAAAGCCACACAATGAGTCCTTTGCAGAGCCCGGAGTAGAGCTCAGGAGTTACACCATGGCCATACTGATTAAAGTTATGACATGCCGTGGTTGGAAGCACATTGCAAAGCGAACCTGAAGCAAGAGGTTCCCTATATTGATCAACCCCTTCTGCTTCTCCCCCACCAGAGCAGGCAAAACCAAGATTTCCCCACAAATAGGCAACACGTGGGAGAGTAGGTTGGACAAATGCCTATTTTTGGTTATGGTTCCAAGTGGAGGTATTAGGGCTGGAAAATCTAGTCAGGAATAAACTGGTGTACACAAGAACATAAGAACGGCATACTGGGTCAGACCAAAGGTCCATCTAGCCCAGTATCCTGTCTGCCGACAGTGGCCAATGCCAGGTGCCCCAGAGGGAGTGAACCTAACAGGTAATGATCAATTGATCTCTCTCTGCCATCCAGCTCCACCCTCTGACAAACAGAGGCTAGGGACACCATTCCTTACCCATCCTGGCTGATAGCCATTTATAGACTACTTGTCTGTGTAGACAAAGATTAGAGTTGGTATATAAACATCATGGGAAATAACTCTCCTGCAGCCAAGCCCTCCATGGGCATCCTGATCATTGCAAAGATCTCTTGCTGTGTCTTCATTAGTAGAAACCAAAAGCAGATTCTTTAATGCATGTTTGGATGGTCCACCCTGTGGTGTCAGGAGGCAGATTTGTTCTACAAAATTAAAGCAGAACCACATTAGATTGATCTTCCAGTAGTGGGATTTGAACATGGGTCTAAAAATGGTGGTTGCAGAGCCTGAAATTGGGCTACCTACTTGTAAAAAGCTATCAGCTCCTTAACATAGTTTGAAAGTTCTAATAATGTGGTCAGAGCTTCTCCTTCATCAAAGGTAGTTCAGATCATCGATGTGGTCAGTCCCACTAACCTGCCCTCAAGTCTTTCAGCACCCTTTTTTAAATGGGGAGGAAGGAATGTAGATTTTATGAACCATAAAACCAATTCTCGGTTTTCATGCAAACATTAGTAACAAAACCTCTGCCACTTTTATATTTCTTTCTTTTGGGAGATTGCCAAAGAGTGAGAGAGAAAAATGAATTTTGGGTCTGTGCATTACATTGTTCAATAAATCTCATGTTGATTGTTTTGCTCATTCAAAATATCCTTATCTACAAATAGAGCGAATCTGCGGAAATTTCACTCCTTCCACTCTGTTCTTTCTGTAATGAACGCTCCATGCTTCTTTGGAACACATCATGGTGCAGAGAAATTCTTCTAAAATAATATGTATATGACTACATTTTTTTGGGTTTTAAAATAAATAAAAAGCTTGATGTTTTACAGTCACTGAATTTCTTCTGTCCTCCATGATTATTTTATAGCTCACTGATATCCAAAATGCACCACTAAGTTCTACAATATGACCTGTGGCAGGTTTCAAATTAAAAATAAGATTAGTGGAACAAGGTGGGTGAGTTAATATCTTTTATTGGACCAGCTTCTGTTGGTGAGAGAGACAAGAGCTCTGGGTGGCTTGAAAGCTTCTCTCTCACCAGCAGAAGTTGGTCCAATAGAAGATATTACCACACCTACCTTATGTCTCTAATATATTGGGACCGACATGGCTACAATACACTGCATACAAGAAATAAAATTAGTGGCACTCTCCCAAGATCCACACACAAACCAAGCTCTGCTTGCTTGCTAAGCAGAAGAGAGACTATACAAATCTTCATAATCCAATCGTTCTGCAGTGCCTAGATTCTTTGGTAATAAGGTGCTTTGAAAACATCTGTGGACAGACAGGCAGACTATTTCACAGCATTGGGAATATATGTAGAATTAAACTGCTCTCTAGAGTTGCTCTGAGAGGTTGAATGAACTGCAGAAACTGTTACTGTACTTCCACATCACATGAATGTTATTCCTTTATGATTTTTCTATTAAATTAGTTCTTGCAGGGTCTGGTTGGCCTCACTGGAGGCCAAGTATTTACACCAGAAATCCCACCGTGCTAAATAACAACCTTGTCGCTCTTTGCAGACAGTGATTGGGCACGCTGAATTACCCATTCACCCAAGACCTTTTGTACACTAGCAAAAATTGGTCCTGTAATCTGCTCACCTACCATGCCCCCCTTCTTCTCTCCATGATGTAACTTCACTGGCACAAATGTTTATTGAAGCTCTACAGTAGACGGGGGGGTCAGCATTTGAGTCTTTTCTACACTAGCGTTACGATCAGTGTTACCATTGTTGGAGCTGCACTTCTGAGTTACAGATCTAGTTCTTGCCACTGTAGACAAGGCCATAGAGGTGACTCTCTAGGTCAGGTTTAAGACACGGTGGCAGTTTGTGCAAGATCCTACCCCTTCACAGGTGCTGCCCATGAAGTATCTCTTCTGTGGACACATTCTGTCTCCATGATTGTTAATTCAGCACCTTCCCTGAGCATTACAGTCACATAATGTTTTAAAATGGTTAATTTTGTTCATGGATGCTTCATTTCAATTATATCAATCATTGTATTATAATAGTGGTTTTCAACCTTTCTTCCATTTGCTGAAAAATTTTGAATGGAGGTGCGGCCCCTTTGGAAATCTTAGACATAGTCTATGGTCCTCCAGGGGTCCGCGGACTACACATTGAAAACCACTGTTCTGTCGTAACGACAACCTTTCGCGGACTCCCCCAGTCATAGTCTGCGGACCCCCACGTTCAAAACCACTGCTTTATAACAACACCTTTCATTCTAACTTCTGTATGAGCTAATTCTTGGTTTATAGATTCCAACGCCAGAAAGGACCATTGTGATCACCTCGTCTGATCTCCTATACAACCTAGGTCATAGAACTTCCCCATAACAGTTCTGGACTAGAGCATATTTAAAAAATAAAATTAAAATCCAATATCAATTTTAAAAATTGCCAGTGATGGAGAATCCATCATGACCCTTGATAAATTGTTCCAGTGGTTAATTACTCTCACTGCTAAAAATATATGTCTCATTTTCAGTCTGAAGTTGTCTAGATTTAGCTACCAGCCATTCAGGTTATACATTTCTCTGTTAGATTTGAGAAGCCCCTTATTAAATATTTGTTCCCCACGTGGGTAGTTACACACTGAGCTCCTTGAGTCTATCACTATCAGACATGTTTTCTAATCCTTTAGTCATTCTCATGGCTCTTCTCTGAACCTTTTCCAATTTATCAACATCCTTCTTGAATATGGACTCCAGAACTGGACACAGTATTTCAGCAATGGTCACACCAGTGCCAAATACAGAGGTAAAATGACCTCCCTACTCTTGCTCAGGATTCCCCTGTTATGTATCCCAGGATCTCATTAGGATTGTTATTAGCATTTAAAAACAGGCTACTTTGCCATAGAAGCACAGAGTTTTTTCAGGCTGTTTCTGCCCTATGCATTGCAGTGTGAGTATGCCTGTGACTAGATATCATGGGAATCAATAAGATGCAGTGATACCAAGCTGGGGCTACTGGAGTGTGCTTTTTCACAGATGTGTGTAAGAAAAGCTGCGTACAAAGCACTGATATAGCAGACTGAACACCAGCTGGGTGGTGGTGGTGTTTAGTGGTTATGGCAGGAGAAAGGGAGTCCGGTTTTATTCCTGTCTCTGACACTGGCTCTGTGACTTTGCTCAGGTCACTTTTGCTCAAGTCTGACTTTCGGAGATGAGGTTAACCCCAATAGGCCCTGCTGGGACTCGGCTCCTCTGCCAATCAGGGCACTTTCGTCTGCCTTATTTCATTCTAAAATAGGAACAGTATTTACCTGTCTCACAAGAGTCTTGGAGGTCTTGGTAAGATCCTTTGATAAGAGTACTTGCTGCACGTGCCCGGTTATTGTTTAATCCTGTTTTCAGGCATCTCTGTTTCAGACCAGACTGAGCTATTTAATGGGTAAGTTTTAATGCTCCAAGTTACAATGGACCCTGGAAGAACTGTATTATCATTTCAGTGAAGTTAACACTGGCAAGAAATACTGAAACGGGCAACTTTAGGTCCCCTTCTTTGGGAACTCTTATAGTATTGGAAAGGAAAAAGGAGGAGGGGTGACTTAAACTGAAAAGAGCAGGGAAATTCCGTCCCACAGGTGTTTTTGCTTAGGTGTAGCTTCAGTATCTGTCCCACGATGCACTGCTCTGCTACCACGACACATGACTATTTGGGAATTAAGGACAGAAGTTTTTGCTCTGTGTGTGTGTGTGTGTGTGTGTGTGTGTGTGTGTGTGAGCATGCGTTATTTGTCAGTTCAGCAATATCATTATATTATCTGAACACCTTTTTGTATGTTGAATTAGCCTTGAATTTACATCTTCATTGAATATTGCAGTGCCTTGTTTATCTAAGTACTCCCCCACCCGCCCGATATATTTGCTTTACAAAGGAGATTTTTATAATGCTTTATTTATTCCCGGTTCTATTGTAAAATTTATTCTAGGCTATTTATTATTATGTAATTATTGCTTAAGTATCATTATTATTTTAAAATTATTGTATTTTTAAAATGGTTATGGTAGTTAGAAGAAGGTTCCTAACTAGAGAAGAAAGATGTGGAGGACAGAGAAACTTATTTTTGTGTTTGGACTCAATCCTTCATCCCTTGACTGCGGTGGGAATTTTTGGTGTGGAAAGAAGCAGGTCCTTTGGGAAGCAGGATCAGGCCCTTTATGATCAATTGTTATTATTTACTAGATTTTCTATGAATTTTACAGTAAACTGTGTATTTGGTAAAGGTGATTTGTCATAGTATTGTGAGGGGAGGGGCATTTTGGGGGAAACCTAAAATTCTCCATTGATCCCCCATCAATTTAGTTACTTTGTAATAGATTAAAAATTGTCTTATTAGTGCCTGGGTGGAGAGAGAAGAAGAAGAATGGATTAAATAAATATTGGAGCAGAAACTGAATGGGATTTTGCTACTGACTTAAATGGGAGCAGGAATTGGCTGCAAACTTTGCTTCTTGTGCGTAAAGTACCGATCACTTTTTGGCATCTGATTGCATTTCCACATAACACAGCAATTACCTGGCTGAACTCTTTGGCTTTGTTGGTTGTCTTATTTCTTCTTGGTTTTCCTCTGTATGGTCTCCAGAAATGTTGCTGTCACTTTAGTATGGACACGTTTTGGTCCTCACTATCACTATGGGTGTAACACGGACTGAAAGCTGAAGGACTGACAGACCCGGAGTAATGTTGGCAGCTAGATATCAGAGATGGGCCTGAGCTGCAAAGTTTGAATCCAGGGTTGAACTTCCACAAGATTCAGGAGTGTTTGGTGCTGCCCAAGAGAGAGGCTAATGGCAAAGGTTAGATCTGGGTATTTGCATTAGGGATGATTTGACATGGGCTGTGTGTCAAGGTCCATGAAGGACTTTTAGAAAGGAAGGGAAATTGTGTAGGTGGGGATCTGGGCTGGCAGATAGAGTAGGTGACTGTGAGTTAGGGTTTCTGGCTTCTCTAGGATTCCCAATTCCACCCTGGATTCAGTTAGGAACCTTGGACATGTAGAACCTTCGTCTCTGTGTGTTTTAGTTTCTTGGGGAGAATATGTACCAGCCTCTCAGAGCCTGAGATGCATAGCCTCGTCTCCTCTAAAAGCACATAGTGGGCTTTTTTTGCTCTGGGGCAGCACTCACTAGCGCCTACCAGTGGTGGAAACAGTTCTGGAGCTGTGTGGTAAAAACAGATGCATACATATTCCTCCAGTGGAACTGTACTGCTGCAGAAAAACATATTATCACAGCATTGGATGGGTGCTTTGAGTAATGGTTTCTAATGAACATTCCTAAGTTTGAATATTGGGGGTGAGGGGTGTTGGAAGGCAGTTACCAATAGATACCATATTTCACGTTCCCAAAAGAGGACATTGCTGAGGGGAATGGAAGGTGGGGGGCAGGGCCACCCTAGGGGGGTGTGGGGCCCGGGACATAGGTGCTGAGTTTCTATCTGCCGAGGAGTGCTCTCCCTGGCTCTGCCCAGGCCCCACCCGCACTCGACTGCTTCCCCCACGGCTCCACCCCTGCCCTGCCTCTTCCCACCCCTGCTCCACCCCACATCTTCCCGCCCCACCTCTTCGCCACCCAGTTCTGCCCCCTCCCTGAGCGCGCTGCGCCCTGGCTCCTCTTCCTCCCCTCCCCTGCACCTCCAGACGCTGCGAAATAGCTGATTGCAGTAGGCGCTGGGAGGGAGGGGAAGGTTGGTGGGGAGGCTCCTCCTTGCCCCTCCCCCCACCTGCCTCCTCATGAAGCGCAGAGCCCCCAAAGCGTGGTGCTTGGGACTGTCGCCCTGATTCGCCGTACCCCAGGCACGGCTCTGGTGTTGGGGAAGGTACAGCTCTCTGGCTGCCCAGCTCTGAAGGCAGCGCTGCTACCAGCAGCAGCACAGAAGTAAGGGTGGCAATGCTATACCACGCCACCCTTTCTTCTGCACTGTTGCTGGTGGTAGTGCTACCTTCAAAGCTGGGCGGCAGGCTAGCAGCCGCTGCTCTCCTGCTGCCCAGCTCAAAATCACAGACGTTTGTTCAGATTTCAAACATCTGCCCGGACGGAGATTGGAGGACCAAAAAAGAGGTCATGTCTGGGGGAACCTGGACGTATAGTAACCAGATAGCATTTTATTTTTCAAAACAAAGTCTTGGAAGAGCAGTCCCATTTAGCAGGTTGTTAATACTGTCACTGGAGACCCTAGGCAGGTGGCTTTGGTTGGGTTCCATGGTATACCAGACCTTCAGAATGCCAGCTGAAGTAGCAAGGTGACTTGTAAAATCTTGCTTCTTATAAGATTCAAGATTTTTCTTTTTTGCACCCCTTTTACAAAAACAAATCTGGGCCGTTTGAGATATTTGCCTTTCCCCTTGTGCTAACAATTTAACAGCCTTTTAAACAGCTTTGGTTTCTCTCAAGTACGCTAGCCTCATATGTATTTTAATCTTTGTGCGGAGGCCTGCATCATAACAATTATTTTGCATAAGTTCTCTTGCTTGAAATGTTATTTTAAAAAAAACCCCACACTAATGACCCACAATTAGATCATATTATTAAACAGAGAATAAAATACTTATGCCAAGATTGCGTTATTTAAAAAATTTAAGAAGGTGGCAGTGGAACCTATTTTAACAGTTTGCTTGGAAATAATTTGCACAGGTTTGTTTGAGTTAATTGGCTGGAAAGTTGAGTGTTTGTATAGGCAATTCATAATTTCCACACTGAGGCAGACAAGCAGGAGGGGAGTGTGTATGTGTGTCTAGTGTTGTACAGAGAGGGCGAGAGTGTTAATTCTGGACTACTGATGGTGGGAATTTCCCTCCTCTTTGCCCCCCCTCCTAGGAATGTAAAACCACTGTCAGAATGCTGGGAAAGTCAGGCTTGAATTTTTGTAGTCCCCTTGCAAATTAGAGGAACTGCCTGACTCAAATCGGCATTTAGGACTGAAAGAATAGGATTTCCTGCTATTTAGTTGCTCAAGGAAGGAAAGGATTTACCTCCTGGCTGTAATAGGACCTAATTTTCTTCTTTTAATAAGAATAACTGAACATTGCAGCAGCAGTAAACCTGTGAAAGCAATCAGTCTCTGCCCCCCTTCCCCCAAAGTTTGCATGTTCGAGCTGTGTTGTAACTCTTCCTCTGCCAAAAGAATCCTCCCTTCTACAGTTTCCAACCTAATACCTAATGTATTGTGCACGGGTGGTGGTGGGGGCCACGGCAATTACTTGGCATCTCGTTCCATTGTGAAAGAGAGAGTTGCTGAGGGGTGGTTGCTGCTACGTAACTCCATAGGACCGCTTGTTCTCCCCCCTTCCCTCCCCCCCCCCCCCCCAACCATCTGGATTCAGTTAGCTCTCTCGGCAGTAGGGCTGAGTCTCATTTCCTCCAACCAGTAATATTATATAGGCAGTGATTCTGTTCTGCCCTAACATAATTGAAAATTATGTGTATTGTAGACTCGTAAAAAGCTGTGGCTCAGGTAACCTGTGGAGATTGGATATGGCGCACAATGAAGCTTTTATGCAAAGTAAGAATTATAAGCCACTGCATTAACGTCGTATTATAGGCATAGCCGTTCTTGGACGTGGAGTCCTCGAGCCAGGCATGTCACCTTAAACAAAACGAATATTTCATACATTTATCAACGGGGCTGGCGTTTTAAAGCCAGCCAATTACACTTTTGTGAGCGTCCCGGCATTGAAACTGTCCGTTAGTTAGCTTGACACAGTGACTTGCTGAGGCCCTTTGTGTTTATCCTTGGGACAGAACATCTTGCCCTTGATGGGGCCGGAATGTAAAACTGGAGGCTTTCCACTGGCTAGAGCTGATAGAAGTTACTTTATGACCATTGCACATCACCGCTGTTTATGAGGGCTGTTTATTTTCCCCTTCGATACGCGTGTAGCTCCCACTGGTGGTAATGGAAGCTGCACGTGTGAGAGTGCATGTGTGCAAAAAATAGAACCTTAAGTTTTGGAGTTTTCTTTTTGGACTCCACTTGAATTCACTTCCAACTGTGTCCAGGAAAAGAGGCGGCTTTGGCTACCTCCTAGACTTTGCAACGTGAGATTTCTTGGCATCTCTTTGTTAGGGGTGGGTTGCAGAAGGGTTTTACTGGGATTTAAACGTATAAGAGCAAAGCAGTTGTAAGTTCCTCCTTGGCTCTTTCTTTCACTTAGCCTGTTCTACCTGGACATTGTGGCAATCACTGTGAAATTACTGACCCTCTTCTAGAGACTGAAGGGGGAGCAGGACAAATTGAACCTTTCACATAGGGTTGCCAACTTTCTAATCCCAGAAAACTGAACACACTAGCCCCGCCCCTTCCCCAAGGCCCTCTGCCCTGCCCCTTCCCTGAGGCCCTGCCCCCCGCTCACTACATTCCCCCTCCCTTGGTTGCTTGCTCTTCTCCACTCTCACTCACTTTCACTGGGTTGGGGCAGGGGGTTGGGGTGCGGGAGGGAGTGAGGGCTCTAACTGGGGTTTTGGGCTCTGGGGTGCAGCCAGAAATGAGGGGTTCAGGATGCTCCGGGCTGGGGTTGGGGTGCAGGGGGATGAGGGCTCTGTCTGGGGCTGTGGGCTATGGGGTGGGGCCGGGGATGAGGGATTTGGGGTGGGGCTCCAAGCTGGGGTGTGTGGCAGAGGGGTTCAGGATGTGGGAGGGGGCTCTAGGCTGGGGCAGAGGGGTTGAGGCTCGGGGTTGGGATGCAGGCTTACCTCTAGTGGCTCCCAGTCAATGGTGCAGCAGGGTGGGGGCCTGGGGCAGGCTTCCTGCCTGTCCTGGAATTCAGACCACTCTGCATTCTGGAAGTGGACATCAGGTCCGGCTCCTAGGTGGAGGTGTGGCAGGCAGCTCTGCATGTGCTGCTCTCGCCCGCAGACACTGCTCCCGTAGTTGCCATTGGCCATGGTTCCTGGCCAATGGGAGTGCGGACTCGGGGTGGGGACAGTGCACAGAGTCTCGTGGCCCCCCCACCTAGGAGCCGGACCTGTTGGCCCTGCTGGGGTGCAGCGCGGAGCCAGGACAGGTAGGGCCTACCCTGCCTGAGCTCCGTGGCACCGCTGAGCGGACTTTTAACGGCCCGGTCGGCGGTGCTGATAGGAGCCTCCAGGGTCCGGTCAAAAACCGGACACCTAGTCACCCTACTTTCACATGGAGTTTCTTTCTGAGGGAATTTAGTACCAGTAAAAGGTTCTGAACTGATCACTGGAGACCACAGCCTTTTGTTTAGCCACATAATAGCACGTAGAAAGGGTCTAATATGAACTTCCCCACGCTGCACGTTCAGGGCATCTGACGTGCCCTGGAGGAGTGCTGCCTAGTGACAAAAAGATACTCCAGTGTCCAGGCCTGGTCAGTCCTTGACCTACCTATCTGCTAAAACTGCTGACAAAATGAGTTTCTTTGTGGGTTTGTCGCTCTTGTAGCAATATTTTAAATCACTCATGACCATCTGATGGCTGTCTGGTGGTCTAGGAAAAATGCCTCACTCGGATAGCTAGCACTTACTGCCTTTACTGCATGTTAGTAGTGGTAGAACTAACCCCTGCCCTGCAGATGGGTCATTCAGGTCAGATCTGAGGCACATCGAGATGTGCTGTGGGGGCATTTACCTTGTGCTTGTGCCTGTTCTTTGGATACCCAGCAAACTTCAGACTCTAGGGTGATGAAGCAACATCTTTCACCAGCTCTAAACATTTTAAAATGCTGCTGAAAATTTTGGGGAGCTATTACTCATTGTGGACTGTCAATCCACTTATCATTATTTCTTTTAGTGGAGTGGGTTTGTGACCTTCAGTGTAACCCGTTATGAAGGAACTGACACACAGGTCTTTAGTGCCTTGTACTTATTTTTTCATAGTCACGTTTATATGGTGATGTAACAATCACCATGTGTACGGTACCTGAGATTTTTCAAGCCTCAGTAATTGATTTGTCCGGTATTGCCAACATCAGATGTTTAAAATCATGACTCAGACTCCCCCCAAAATAATGAGATTGGTCTTTTAAAAAAAAATCCTAAAATTATCTTTTTTTCCTTTTTTTAAAAAAAATGATACCTTTTTAGGTTCTTTTCATTTGCCTTCTGCTTTTTGAATCTCTAGTCTACGGCACTCTCAGGGCACATTTTCAAGCTTTTGTCCAAAACCAGGATGGGTAGATTCTTACTCTTAAAATAACAATAACAATCATAAAAGCTGAGATTCTCTCCTAATCACTTGTCTCCGAGAGCTGGGCCTTCGCCTAAACTTCAAACATTGGGAAACTTGTGATTAAAATTGTGAGTTGGCAACATTGCTTCTTTGAAATAATTATAGGGTTTTTTTGTTTTTGTTTTGTTTTTTACAAATTCTGGAAGATTCTACTCCAATTTGCCAAAATCCCAAATGTGAAGATTAATAAAAACAATTTTTTCTTGGAACTTGAAGAACCGAAAGGGGCACAAACCACGTGTTTATTTCTTTGAATTCCAAAGCTTGAAAATATGAGACTCTCCAAGAGTATATCTACACTGTAGTAAAAAACCTGTAGCATTGAGTCTCTGAGGCTGGATCCCGGGCTTCGAGACCCTACCTGCTCGCAGGGTCTCAGAGCCTGGGCTTCAGCCTGAACCTGAACATCTGCACTGCTGTTTTTAGCCCTGCATCTTGAGGCTGGGGAGGGATAGTTCAGTGGTTTGAGCATTGGCCTGCTAAACTCAGGGTTGTGAGTTCAATCCTTGAGGGGGCCATTTAGGGATCTGGGGCAAAAATCTGTCTGGGGCTTGGTCCTGCTTTGAGCAGAGGGCTGGACTAGATGACCTCCTGAGGTCCCTTCCAATGCTGATATTCTATGATTCGGGCCAGGTCTTGTATTGCAGTGTAGACATACCTGAAATGATAGTGCATCTCTTGTTGACGATGTCTCTTTGGTTCCCTCAGTGCATACAGCCTTGCACCTACCAGGCCTTTCACACTAGTAAATGTTGTGTGCACATAAATGAAGGCATTAGTATCCTGCTAAATGCATGGAAGCAAATAGATGCAGACACTGGATATAACGGGTCCAGCACAGAAATAGGAATAGACGTAACCTTAGGGTTACCATATCTATTAAATAAAAAAAGAGGACCCACCACGGGCCCTGGCCCCGCCCTAACTCCGCCCCCTCCTCCCTCCCACTCCCAGCCACGCGGAAAGGGCTGCCCGAGCGCTACCGGCTTCACGGTTTGCCGGGCAGCCCCCAGACCCTGCGCCCCCCGCCGGCGCTTCTCCAGTGCAGTTGGAGCCTGGGAGGGGAAGCGCCCAGCCGGGGGCGCAGGGTCTGGAGGCTGCCCGGCAAACCGTGAAGCCGGTAGCGCTTGGGCTTCGGGCAGCCCGCTTGCCTCCGGACCCTGCGCCCCCGGCTGGGCACTTCCCCTCCCGGGCTCCGGCGGCGCAGGGTCCGGAGGTATGGGGGCTGCCCAAAGCCCATAGCGCTCGGCTCTTAAACAGAGCCGAAGAGTCGGGGAGGAGCAGAGCTGCCGCGGCCGGAGGCTCTGCTCCTCCCCTGACTCTTCGGCTCTGTTTAAGAGCCGGGCTGCCCGAGCGCTACCGGCTTTGGGCAGCCCCCATGCCTCCGGACCCTGTGCCGCCGGAGCCCGCGAGGGGAAGTGCCCGGCCGGCGGCTGGGGTCCGGAGGCAAGGGGGCTGCCTGAAGCCCATAGCGCTTGGGCAGCTCAGCTCTTAAACAGAGCCGAAGAGTCAGGGGAGGAGCAGAGCCGCCATTTTCCCGGACATGTTCGGCTTTTTGGCAATTCCCCCCGGACGGGGGTTTGAGTGCCGAAAAGCTGGACATGTCTGGGAAAAAGAGGACGTATAGTAACCCTACGTAACCTGTTAGATCAATGAAGGTTCAGTGCGGGAAAGTCCCACTATAGTGTGTCCTCCAGAACTTTGTTCTGTTTGTTTTTAAATGTCACAAGCAATGTGGCTTTCACCATGTCCCTTGAGAAAATTATTCCACAGCCTGATCCATCCGTCTGGCTGCATATCTCAGAGAACTGCAGGTATACTTCTTCTACTAGTTTGTTGGGGCCAATTTCTGCTCTCTCTCCGGTGCATGTCAGTGATTCTAGTGACTTTAATGGGAAGACGTGCATGCCCTAGTGCAGAACTTGAAGTCCATATCTGTTCCTAGTGAAGTCAGTGCCAAAACTTCATTGCTTCTTGAAGTGTGGTTCAATTCTGAAAAGTGACCAAGTAAAAATAGCACATTCTTACTTAGCACATCTGCTCTTCTGGTAACCTCAGTGACCCACAGAATCAAGGCAGATGAGAGAGTGAGCTGTATTCTATTTCTTCTTGTGTATCATCAGCTAGGTTATTTAAGTTTCACTTATAAGGCCAATCAGTTACACCTATGCAAACCTATTGAAGGAAGTTAGATTGCAGAGTGAGGTAATATCTTTTATTGGACCAACATCTGTTGGTGAGAGAGACAAGCTTTTGAGCTACACAGAGCTGCTCTTCTGGTCTGGGAAAGGTGCTCAGAGTGTCACAGATAAATACAAGATCGAATAGATAATTCAGCATAAGTAGTTAGCACATATACTAAGGGACCATTCAAGGTGAAGTGGCCTGTTAACAACACTGTAAATCATAGGACAGAAAAGGTGGGCTAGTGGGTTACAGATATAATAAGCCATAAATCCAGTGTCTTTATTAAAACCACATATTTTAGTGTCTAGCAAAATTATGAATTTGCGCTCCTAGGCTTGTCTTTTAAAAGCGTTGTGCAGGTTTTCAATGGGGATTGATAGGACAGATACAGAGTGATCGCTTTGTGAAAAGTCTTCACCCACAGGAGATGTGGTGGTTTTGTCTTTTATCATTTTCCTTTGTGAGTTCAGTCGAGAGCATAGTGATTGTCTGATTTCAACCACTTAGTTGCTATTGGGGCATTCAGTGCACTGGGTGAGGCACACCACATGTTGTGATAGGCGGGTGTAGGAACCATGGATTTTGAAAGGTGTGTTGTGGAGGGTGTTGATCATTGCAGCAGTGGAAATATGTCTACAGATGTTTGCATCGGTTGTTTTGGCAGGGTCTGGTGCCGCTTTGAGTTGGTGTGGCGCTTGCTTCTGATGATGAGCTTGGAGAAGTTGGGGGTTGTTTGAAGGCCAGAAGAGGGGGTTCAGAAAAGATTTCTTTTAGGTGGGGCCCCCATCAAGTATTGGGTTGTAGTTGTTTGATACCCAAGAAGGAAATAACCCATTTTGACTTACAGACCTCCTGGTCGAGTTTGCAAAGGTAGCACAAAATAAACTTGTAAACTGAGAACATTTGATCTGGAAGCCACTGAGAGAAAATAAACATGGCACCTCACAGCGGTGAACACAGAGTTGCCTTTCAGAGTAGCACTGCATGGTGAGGTTTGTATGGTGCTTTGAAGACACAAAGAGCTATAGAAGTTGATTATTACTATTACTGGCATTTGCTGAATAAATTCTTACTGTGAGATGATAATATGCTGGGATTCAGGAGTTGTTTATTTATTTATTTATTTTAAAACTTGACTGTCCACCCTTCTTCCCTTCCCCCTACCCCTCTCAGTTTCTTAGCTCTTTTATTTCTGTGTGTGTTTTTTCCTCTTCCAGATCTGATTTGTTAATAAACTCATTCGCGATAACATTGTCTTTGCAATTTGCTTTATTTCCTTATTCTGCTGTTTGAAAATGCTGATGTATGAAAACGTTAGTGCTCTGCACCAGTTTTGTTTCACATAACCATACAAAGGTTCCTGCCGTCTCTTTGTTTTTCGTTTCAGATCCTTGCGTATGTTTTAAGTTGTATCCTTTTGCCCACGTTAGCTAGGATTTGTTGGTTTATTTTGTCTTTCTTTTCTGAACTCATTTTTCTTTTCCCATTTTTGTTTCCTCCCATCCAGTATCTCCAGATGAAATGGCCACTGCTTGATGTTCAGGCAGGGAGCCTTCAGAGTAGACAAGCCCTCAAGGATGCTAGGTCTCCATCTCCAGCACACATCGTTGTAAGTAAACTCAGAAGACATTCTTCCTTTGTTGCGGGGAAAAAAAAAAAAGACATTTGACATTAACAGCATTTGCTTGTCATCCTTTTTCTTTTACTCGACACACAAAAAAGAGCAAGCCAAACCCAGGTTGAAGGGTGGGGAATGAGTTTTTTGTTGCTGGGCAGCGCTTCAAAATATTATCCATGGCGTAGAAGTTCTTGCTTTTTGGAAAAGTGAAGAAGCTAAGTGCCCCTGAAATTTACACTCACCAAAACTATTTTGATTTTATATAAGTCCAATCCAGTTGATTTACAATTCTGACTTTCCAGCTGTTGAAATGAACACAGGGTTTGGGAGAATATTAAAAAATAAACCACCTCCGAGAAGCATTGTGAATTCTGGGTCTGATCTGTAATCCTCACTCAGACAAATCTTGTGTGGGAGTTAGTCAGGCAGAACCTTACCCGAATAATGACTTGTTAGGATCAAGCTTTTAAAACAAACAACAACAAAAATCTTTTGGTTTCTGGTACCTCTTCCCTTAGTATAAACACTGAACGTCAGCAAATAGTATGTTTACAATTCATCTCAAGAAAAATCCAGTTCCATTATTGAATTCTGCTATTGGAGTCAAATTGCTTCCCATATAGTAAAAGTGATGGTAAAGTTACAGTGTTAAAGCCACATGTGAGTATGTGTTTAAACAATGTCCAAAAAGTTTTAAAAAGAAACAACTTGTTATTTGTATACTGTACCATGCATCTACGACTGCCCAAACTCATTCACATTCACCTATAGCTGCTTTTTATGCAATTTTTAGCTAATGAGCCCATCAGTTCTGAATGTTGAGCTGATAAATTAACCTCTTGAGAAGATGGCTCACGGCTTGTTAGAATATTTCTTTCAATATATTTTATCATCAGATCTCATGTTTTTGACTTTATTTTTTTATAATTAATGGATACGAAGGTGAAATTATGCAAAAAAGAAACTGCTCATGTATTTTTGATATAGGATCTAAAGCTGATATAGTTGAGAGATTACATCAGACACTTGAAAGATATTAATTTACTTAAAAAAAAAAAATGAAAATAACTTAGGAATTTCTGTTTTTAAAAATATTTGTGTCTCCTCAACCTGAAAAGTCCCAGACCTTTTGTCTTAAATAGTTTTGATAAAATGTTTTAGTAGCTCTTTGAATTAATAGTTTTAAAATCCGACCTGAATCAGGCAAAGCGAAATGTAGACGGTTTTGATATTTAAATGGTCAATGCCAAATGTTGGTGGTTCACTTTTTAAAAGATTTTATTTTTCCTTCCTGTTGTTTGTGTTATTGCTATATTACGAGCTCAAAGAAAGACGTTTACTTTGCTAGCTCTTTTATCTGGTCTACAAACAAAATTCCTAGCCTTCTTCCCGCCTCCCTCCCGCCAGCCTATCACCTATTTTCTAATGGTGAATAAGCCAACAAGAATCTGTCTTTTACTTCCTTGTTTGTCAATCTCATCACCAATGGGATCATCAGAGATGAAAACATTCCTCTGGGAACTGGGCTTGATAACTCATGTGCCCTCTGCTGGCTGGCTGGTTGTCATCCTCTGCCACAGCAAAGCAAACTACAGGGCAACATGCACATCGCTAGTCTTTCATTTTAAATTTTGCTGTGACAGACTTGTTTATCGGAGGAGGAAAGAAAGATTTTAATAGATTCTGGTGGATGATTTTTGCTATTGGATTATAAGCGTTTTGAAGGTAGGTCAAGTATTGCTTGTAAATAAGTTGTCACCTATTTTTATATATGATTGCAATTTAAATGCTGAATCTAAAAATGCAGATGAAGATGGGAGGTGTAATTGAATTTCACGTTTCACTGTTAGAAGAATGGGCTCTGCCCTTTATAAATAACAATTTTCCTCCCTTCAGACACAGTGTGCCCCTTTCGGGAGAGCTCACAAGCGACTTGCTAGTGTCTTCCTGCAGCACCCCTGCCCATTTAAATGCTGCTCCACCATATGAATTGACACTCCCTCAAATTTTTTTTTATAGATTCTAAATTCTCTTACCCATTTTGGAAACCTTTTTCAGGAAGCCTGAGGTGGAATCTTCTGTGGATTGTGACTATTTATGGGGCTCTTTAAGAGCTGTTTCACTCTGCGATTCAATAAAAAGTGTACTTACCATAGCAACCACTTAGGCTGTGAGGAACATATACTACTTCTGAGATGGAGACCACCTTCCAAAAGAGCCACAGCTGGCATTTGTAATGTGATCTTTTGTGTTACTTACAATGTTCTGGGGGAAAGAGGTGGCGGGGAAGAAATGTGTTTTGATGGAACAAAGTTTGTGCAAGGTTTAATGTTGTTCGTTTTTAAACGCCCCCTCCACCCCCACTCCAGAAGAAAGCTCTGCCTTGTTACGTAAAAATGCTGTTTCCCTTCCCATGTCCGTCCCCCTCCCCTGCACTTTCCTTCCTCACTCCAATTCCTGGTCATGCCAATAGATAAAGAACAGAGTTTTTTGTAAATGAAGGCCTTGTGGCTGGTGACATACCAGGGGAGGTGGTGATGGGAGAAAGAGGGCTAAGTAGATGCAGATGCCAATTGGACTGGGATGTGTCAGGTTTCTTCAGTGCCACCATTTGTTGATGCTGTTGATGTACAGCACACCAGGGAGTGTTGCTAGTTTCTCTAATAACGATCTGCACTGAGTGGTGCTATGAAAATGTGATTAGTCTTTATATGGAAAATAAGAGATATTTACCTCTCTCTGTGTGTGTGCGCGCACACGCAAAATAGATATGTATATAAACAGTTCCTTCCCCCCCCCCCCACATACTTCTGTCTTGTACGCATGGCATGTACTTGTGCTGATTTTTCTCTTGAAATCCTTTGTGCTGCCTCAAAGATTTGTAATGAAAGGACTGACACCTGCAAATTGCTTCTTATGTTTCATGTATTTCTGAAATCAAGATTTGGGGCTAATCTTATGGCTGGATTACAAAGGGAGGAAAGGACTGTTTTTAAGAATACTTTCTTATGAATGCTTGGCCACAAGTCGCACAACTCCTACTTAGGGCTACGTGCTTTTCACCCTGCTTAGGTGAAATGCCCATTGGCTTCAGTGGGAGTTTTGCTTAAGGACTGCAGAATAGGGCTGCATTCTAATGATTACCATGGCGGTACTTACTTGTCTTCTGTCCTCTTTTTCAGGTTAGTTTAAGAACATGAAGTTAAGGCTACAAAAATTGAAGCAAAAGACCAGCATGAATAATTTGGTTGGATTACCTCCAACGCTGAGGGCTGGATTAATACTGCTTTTCATGGTGCTTGAGGGGGTCTCCAAAACCTCTGAGAATGTCAGCTAGAAAGGGGTTCTCAGGACAATGCCTGCTGGTGGCCGCTCTCACACTTTTCCCTAAAATACTTAATGAGCTTTAGGAAAAACAAATAATTATGCGCATATACACGTCCAAATCATTGTAATTTGTTTATGATTAGCTAGTAAGTTTGTTGTGAAAAGTGATATTAACAAACATGCAAGTATCACTTTTCACAGCAGATTGACTCAGCCCTGTCAAGCCAGGGGACAAATTAAGCCCCTTGATGGGGGAGGCAGCAGGGGCCAGGGGCAATGGGGGTTGGTGGGTGGGGGAGGGAGTGGGGGGCTGGAGCCTAAAGCCCCGTGGCCAGAGCCTAAAGTTCCACAGCTGGAGCCTGTAGCCCCTCAGCCAGAACCTGCCACTCCACCACCCCAGAGCTGAGGCCGAAACCCTGAGCCGCACTGTCCCGGGAAGGTGGGAAATAACACTAGCTACTTTCTCCTCCAGCGTTGTACCCCAGGTGTCTACAGAGGGGGGGCAGAGCCCAACCCCTGCTGGTGGTCCCAGCAATCAACACCAAGGCAGTGCATCCAGGAGCAACAGGAAGGGGGAGGGGCCACTATTTTGCCACCCATCCCTGCCCCATCACTGCCCAGAAGGCTATGGCCACAAGAACAGCCCTGGTGGCCACATGCGAGAAATGCTGAGCTAGACACTCTCTTAATGTGTGTAGTAGGCTTTAGAAGGTACAGCAAGAGGATCCATTTAAAATCAGTGCATTTATTTGCATTTCAGTGCCTCAGTTGTCTAGTAAGGCTTTGCATCTTGTTTTGGTCCAGCTGCATTTCTGTGTCCAGAGGTGAAAAGAAAACTGGGGCTAGCAGCGGCGGGGAGTTCTTTTAAGAATACGCTATTAAGGCTGGCAGGCCAAAAGTTTGAATTCAGCCTACAAATAACATTTTTGGTTTTGGGGTACAATACTGGGCTTTTGTTTTGTTTTTTTCCCCTTGGAAACATTCAGTCTTCCAAGAACAAAGGTTTCAAGATCTATCAAATCCAGCTGGGCAGTTTGGATGATCCCAAACTTACAGGGGGTGTTTGTTGTCCTGGAATCATGTGTGTCCATGATGCTCTGTCCCTGTGTGCCCTCAGGGTGGTGTAATTGACAAAACTGCCACTGTCCAGAAGTAGGATTCTTGTCTATGTATATGACCATGCGCAGCTTATTAAGATGCAATAGAGCAGGCAAGTGGAGTGGAGACAAGGATTGCTCAGAGGTCTTGTAGAGAGGAACTAAATGATCTGAACTTTAGGCCTTCTATGTCCTGAATAATTCCCTCTATATGGTATTTTAATCAATTTTTTAAAAATTATATTTCCCTTCTTTCATTAATATTGTCAGTTGTGTAGTTCTCATTCACTGTTTTCTGAGTCCGTATTCTGACTAAGCTATAACTACTGCAGATGATAGGGTAACGTTGTGGGTTAGGGGCCTTTGACTGGATACTACCTCTGGTATCTTAGTTATACAAAAACTTACATTTAGCTTGCTTTGTACCAGGCAAAAACATGCTGTACCAAAAACGGTGTTTTGGTATAGTGTGTATCTTATAAAACGCTAAAAGTCTTCAAAAATTCCCATGTTTTCTTCTGCAGGGTACACTTTTGAAGTCAATGTAAATTTTACCTTGGGGGTGGTACTATTTGGTCTGGCTTTTCTATTGTGTAATGAGCACATCCATGGAGTAGTCTGAATCCCCAAGAACAAAGAACCACAATACTGTAGTATCTATCTGTCTGTCTTTCTATCTATCTATCTATCTGAAATTTGGCTTAAGGAGGGGAAAATAGTGTTTTGAAATTGTAATATGACAAGTGACATTTAAGGCATCTGAAATTCTTTCTGTTCTCCGTGTTTTAATCATGCACTGAGAACAGCCATTATTTGGAACTTGGTCATTTTTGAGGGAATTAAACCGTTTGCCATATTATTTGGAGTAGGAGCCATAGGAGAAAAGCAAATAAATACAATAAAATCTTTTGTTTCTTGATGCAGTTTCCATTTGCAAACGCCTTTTTCTTTTTTTCTTTTCTTTTTTTAAGGGACTGTGAGTTTGTCTTAAGTTATATTTTAAAACTCAAGCACCTACATGCACCCCCAAAATATTCATGTCCAAACAAACCGTAGAGAGGACAAATGTGTCACCATTTTGCATGCACAGGTATGTATCTTTGCACATGCAGCTATTTGTGAGCAAAACATTTTGCAATCGTAGCTTAGTGTGTGTGTGGGCCAGAAATCCCCAGCTATGGGTTTTAAAGCTCCCTGATTTATTTGTTTTTAATATTTTGCGTAATAGTTTGTTGTAGAGTAGCTGCATTTCCTCTGCCATAACCTCCAAGATTTTTGGATTTGAGGCAGCAGGTGTGCACGTGATGGGACTTTTCCTTCAAAGCGATCTTGGTACACAGGCTGCATGTTGAAATTGACCAGAATCCTGTGGCAATTGAGGGAAGGATTTGTGTGTGTTTCATTTCATTGCTTATTGACAAGAATGGCGCAGTTGGGTGTAGGCAGGGAGGGGAGAATACGTTTTGTGTGTTAACAGGGGTTGCCTGTATTCCAAGGTACAGTTTGGTGTTCAGGCCAAGCATGCAATCTTTTTCAATGGTACTGCAGTACTCTTAAGACCTTATACAAACTATTATTTAGAAAGCTTTAGTGAATCTCTTGCTATTCGCTTTTCACCCCTTTTGTCTAACTGCCCTGGGAATTATGAAATACACAAAATGATGCTTAAGTACATGACTCAAATGTGTGCAAAATCGCTGTACCTGGAATATTCATAGTTGACTGAGATCTAGCCGCAAAACTGACTGTACTCTGTGGGAACAGTGTGGCTAAATCATTCACTGCTAATTCCTTTGATTTTTAGAGGGGAGGAGTTGTGTTAAATCACTGTTCGAATCTGAAAATTTAGAGCGAAATGAAAAACCCAAGAACAGCAGCCCAGGAAGCATAAAATGGTATGGAATTAACTCCTACTGAACACCTATATTATTGACTGTAGGCTCAGTTTAATGATTTTATATATGCTAAATAATTTAGAGTAGATTAGGGTCTTTAAATAAGTGATTTACCTTTATAATTTGGTACAGCTGAGAGGCAGCTTGGATTTTTAGAATCACTTAATTCCATTGCACCATGATGTGACATGATCCCAAGACCATACAAAACCTGAGTCAATGATGGGTTCTTTCCATTTTTCATTGAGTGAGCCTTTACTTGAAGACTGAGATATTGAAAGCTGGCAATCTTTGTAATGACTGCATCTTTAGCCTTGAATAGGGACTTAGGTGCTTAGGCAATCTGTGCCTCTTTAGGTGCCTAAATCCTTTTAGAAATCTGGCTCTTGGAGACCATGGGGCAATCCTCAGCTGGTGTGAATTGTCATAGCTACATTGCAGTCATGGGAGCGATGAAAATTTATACCAGCTGTCGCACTTCTCCTTTAGAATTATTAAATCTTTGGGTGCTGTGATATTTTAGCAGTCTAGATATCGGCATGCAAGATGTATGGTGTTGCCAACCTCAGTTGTTCAAAAATCAGGAGTTCAGGCAGGTGTCAAAATATCATGAGATTTAAAAAAAACAAACAAACAATAAGCTGGATTTTTAAAATTTGTCTTCTGGTTTCTAAGCCTTTAGGGTATACTCGGATTGCAATTTTTCAAGCTCTCCTCCAGACCATTAGGGCTAGAAACTATATACACCGCTACCCCGATATAACGCTGTCCTCGGGAGCCAAAAAATCTTACCGCATTATAGGTGAAACTGCGTTATATCAAACTTGCTTTGATCCGCTGGAGTGCGCAGCCAGCACCCCCCCTCCCCCCGAGCACTGCTTTACTGCGTTATATCCGCATTTGTGTTATATCGAGTCGCATTATATTGGGGTAGAGGTGTATATATTTTAAATGAAAGCTGAGGTTCTCATCTAATCACTTGACTCCTGAAGCTGGGCTTCAAGAAAAATAGCAAATATCGCAAACTCCCAATAAAATCACGAGAATTGGCAACACTGGGTGCAGTTGTTCTGTGAGAAGTTTAACAAAATGGAGCTGTGAATGCACACTCCATGCCCGCTGTTGAGTGTTGTTTCTGGTGAAATACGGTGTTGCAGCTTACACTGTGGCTTGGAGTATTTCAGAGACTTGGCATTTTGGTATTTATGTTCTTGTATAGCCTGTGCTCCAGTATGCATGTTAAATCCAGTTGAAAAGGTTTGGGCCTAAGCCAAAGCTTTGGTGATTCATCCACTCTTGGACAGCAAAGTTCTCACATCGAAAAGGGGTCTTGTGGGAGACACCTCCGTCGCTGGGGCCGAGTTGTGAGGCCAGTACAGCCTCCTGGCGATCCGATGGCGTTGCATTGGCTCAAGGTGAAGAGCTATTGCAGGAGTGGGGGATATTGGCTAGTCAGATGGGTGAGCCTGCCAGACGCAGAGGTTGTGTAGTCGGGATGGGAGACTTAGCAAGGCTGCTGACTGTAGGCCTCCTCCCCTCACAGATGAGTTGCGGCTGAAGTCAGCCTGAAGTTTACAGAATTAGGCGTTAAATAATGCAGTTGGATTTTGAGCCAAAGTCTACATGTTGTTTGAACGTGAGCAATGATTACAGTGTGTACCAGGAGACATAATGGATTAGGATAAGGCAGGGTCACCATGTTTTATAAGAGCTGGCAGCAAAGGCCTCTGTTTCCCACATAGCTTTGAGTGCTCAAAGCCTTCTGTTGTCTATTTAAACAAACTTTTCCTACACTGGTCAGGTGCCGTAGTAAAGAAAACAGCAAGTACTTACCTTTAGGAAAGAAGGAAGTCAGCATCACTGGATGCAGGACCACTCATTCCCTGTGCTGCTGGAGACCAAGAGGGTTCCTGTGGTGACCAATTCAGACAGTTTGGCGTGGATTATCCATGTTGTTCATCGGACACTTCCCTTTTCACTCCATCCCTCCTCCCAAGCCACTCCACAGATGCATCTGTGTTCTCTTCTGAGGAAGAAACTTGTACTGCTGAATAGGTATGCAAGCAAACTTCAGCCAAAATCAGAGATACTTCCCCACCTGCGTCATGGGCATCAAGCAAAAAACCTCCAGAAAATACCTGTTTGGGAAAGCCTGTCTCTGATCAGAGGCATAGAAAAGGATGCTGCTGGGGTGATCCATTCATAACAAACACCTAAGACCTGGGTGCTTATCTAAACTATCCAATTCACTTGAGTTTGCAAAACTGGACTGGAAATTTCACGGGAATAGACTTGCTTGCAGTATTGGAGCACTTCTGCTTTCACTATCAGCTGGAACCGAGAAATAAGGGGAGAAGGGGGGAATAAATAATACTCTTCCATATGGCTTTCCGTTAGATGATCTCAATGCACTTTGCAAGTACTGATGAGTGAAGTCTTTCAACAGCACTATGAGACAGGGAAGTATTACAACCCCCAGTATACAGATGGGAAAATAGAGGCACAGAAGGGTTAATTTACTTGGCCAAGATCACACAAGAAGCCCATGGGGTGGGAATGAAACCCAGATTTGCTGACCTCCAGTCATGTATGTTAGTGGGAGGGGAGAAACTTTTTTCACAAGAAAACAAAACAAATTGCTTAGTTTTTCAGACCTAAAAGAGATGTTTCAACTTTCACACAGAACTTATCTTTGGTTTTCTGTATCTGTTGTGTGGGAAATCTTTTTGGATTGCCCTCACCCCTACTTTACCGAGACAAAACCGTTGCTCTACAGCAAGACACCCTGGCACAGGTTGTGTATGCTCCATTATATCACACTGAGTAAAGGAGTTTCTAGGATGTATAATTTGATATTCATGCTTTTATCTACCATGCTTCCCAAACCTAGCATAGTACAAACAATAGCAGTCACAAATATCCCATTTGGCTGCATTATTTTCTGATCATATGATATATAATATCATAAAGTCATTCAGAGGGTGGGGAAAAAGAGGAATTTTTGCAGTGACAGACAAGGTGGATGAATTTTTGTTATTTAGGCCTGGTCTCAACCTGATGGGATCTTGGAGATGGCTAGAATTTGATTCTTTCCAACCCTCTCCCCCCCACCTACCTTTAGTACAGTTTAGGGTCTCCTGGCTTCATAACTTTGTTCCTCTGCAATCCAGCATTGTAAATCAATCTGCAGGAAATTCCTAGGGAGTAATGTACCTCTGAAATGGGAACATCTCAAGTTGGCAAGACACTTATAACGTATTTGGTCCTTCCTTTTTCACAACTGCTACTGTGGAAACCTGCCTTTTCCTCTTGTCATGTCCTTGATTCAAGAAAGTGGTAAACACATGGTTAAGTCCAACCCTATTCAGGAAAGCATTTAAGCAGGGGCCATCTGACTTGATATTCATATAAAATTAAACCCCCTTCCTGGGAAGTGGGTTGTGGAATCTCCCTATCTCTAGGTATATTGAGGATTGGGAAGGGAATAGGAAGGGGAGGGAGAGAAGGACATGTCTTAAGTTCCTTTGGCTGGAATTCATTGCAGTGATGGCATCTTATTTCCCAAGCCATTTATTGCTCATGCACAAGCTCTTATTGTGTATTCGGGGAGTTACAGTCTCACGTTGCTCATCCCTAACTAAGAAATGGATGAAACCTCAATCTTCTCCTCCCCTAACTGAAGGGATAAGCTGTATGGTGGAAGATATACCATGGCTTTTTGTTTATGATCTTTATTTAAAAAAAGAAAACCAACCCCCTACATTAGTGTAATGCCCCAGGTCTTGAACGGCAGCCTGGCCTCCACCCACCGTCTTCTGAAACCTGTTGAGCCAAGGAGCTAGTAGGACAATGGTCTCAGCCAAGGCTCCACTGATTGGTCCAATCATGACATTTAAGCCGGAAGAAGGCATAGGACGTGGATCTGAGCAACAAGGTGATTTCCTGTTGTGCCTGCATTGGATCCCGCTTGTGCCTGTCCCCTGCACCCAACTCTGCTCCTGATTCCTGCTCTGCTCCACTTCTGGCTCCTGTTCCCACCGTGCTCCAGCTCCCTGCTTGATCCTTGCTCCTCCAATTACACTTCTCCTCCTCCTCCTTATACCTCGCCTCCAGTCACTAGTCCTGGCTCCCACCCTGTTCTCTGACTTCTCATCCTGGCTCTAGCATTTGGTATCTGACCTCTGCACTGACCCTCAGCTTTGATTTCTGGTTCCGACGCTGGTTTGACTCCTAGCTCTGGTAATTGGCAGTTGACTCTGGTGCTGATCCTTGGCTTCGTTCCTCAACCTGGATGTCTACTCTGCCCACTAGGCCAGACTGCCTACATCCTGGTCCATAACAGCTAGTAGTGCTCATCACTTCCATATCAGTACTGTAAGCAGCGATGCTTTGGACCATTCCTGCAGAATGCTATAAAGCTGTTTGACAAAGGGATTAAGGCCAGAGCAAATGTGAGAGGTTTGAGGACCACAAAAGTCCTTGTAACTTTGAGTATGATCCAGCAGCCAAGAAGTCTATCTCCAAACCCATTACAAATAAACAAGTCACAAAGCACAAGATTTTGAAGGACCTTCTTCCGTTGTTAGGATTTGAAGAGCTTTGCTGCTACTCACTTGGACATCTAGGGTGGTCATAGGGGGATGAGTAAATGGTGAGTCATTGACCCCAGGACATGACCTGTATGTTGGTGGAGGAGGAAGCAGTGAAGCACTTAATGGCATATTTATAGCCCCATGTTCAGTTTTTGCTGCCTGAATTAGGCCACCTAGTTTTATATCTGGGTGCTTGAATTGATACTTAGGCAACCAAATACTTTGTTTTATGTGCCTAATTACTAATCTGAGCACATTTCAGCCTTAGATGCCCTCCCTCAGGTGCTCAGTTTGAAAATTGAGACCATAGTATCAATAAGAGGTTTGCCAGGAAAACAGTGTTGAAGCAAGTGTATTTCAAGCTATTCGGGTATATTTCATTAGAATGGTGTATCATTAAGTTTTGATTATGATATCAATAAGTTGAGTTGATTGATAAATGATTGAAGATTAATTTTTGCTTCTTCTCTAGTCGTCGTTACATGTAATCATGTAGGAGTTGGCTTAAATAAGCAAGATAAAAGGTGGGAGGGAAACTGAGATGCATAGCTGTGAAGTGACTTGCCTAGGATCACGCATCAGATCAGCAGTGAAGCTTGAAATAGAACTTTGGTCTCCTGACTTCCAGTTCAGTGTCCTATCCACTAGACCATGCTGCCCCTGTCTTATATTGTAATATGCAGTCTTTGGTGGAACTAAAGATGGAAGAATGGAACATAATAAATGTGCAAATCATCTGTCCTTCAGCTTTGGTGGTCATTGTACTTGCCAGTGGCCAGCCCAGAGAGAGAGACAAGAAAAATGGAGCTTCGTGACATCAAAGGGTTAATGGCTGCAAGTATGGTACAATAGCTCATTAGGACTTAAATGTGGGCTGCAGGCTCAGAAATCTTGGTAACTTTGGACTATAGGGACAGTGAACTTTCAACCCAGGTTCAGCAATAATAAATGCCTGTTAAGTAAGGCTACCCTTTTACAAAGAGAGGGTGGACAGATGCATTTCAATGGGCTTTAAAAGTATTGCCTCTTATTGCAGCGTCTGCTGGCCGGATGCACCCGGGCATGGGAAGGCAATCTCAAGATGTACACAAAAAGGCACTTTGAAGAGTAACCTTTGTGAGCGTTTAGTCAAAAGCCAGGCTGCAATCTCAGGAGGAGTTTTTATTTGTTCAAAATGTAAATGATGTGATCAAAAGTGCACTTTCTAAAATGTTACTGGAGGCAGATGGGGTGGGGAGGGAATAAAGAGAAAAAGCAACAACTGACTCAGAAAGGGGGAAAAATTGAGGCCCTGTCTTTTGATAGGTTTCAGAGTAGCAGCTGTGTTAGTCTGTATCCACAAAAAGAACAGGAGTACTTGTGGCACCTTAGAGACTAACAAATTTGTTAGTCTCTAAGGTGCCACAAGTACTCCTGTTCTTTTTGTCTTTTGATAGTTATGGTTGCAACCCATGGGTTCTTTAGTTTGATCTGGGCAGGTAGAGGCTACACCCACCTGGAATCCAATTGAGATCTGTAGAGGTTCTGCCCAGGAGCAGGGATCTACTATCACGTATGTCCAGTTCCTGCTGTGATCTTTCTTTGTCCAGTGAACCCCTCTTGGAACATTGTGCCAAAACATCGTCCTGCAGAAAATCTTAACGGTTCCTCAGATACCTGAAAAGGGATCCTACCAGGCACACGATAGCAGGTATCCTACCTAGCCTACCAGGACTTGGCAAAATTTAAAAAAATCATGATGGATTTTAACACGTAAGTCAGAAATTGATCATGTTAATCAGTGAATTCTGAAATATTCAAGGAGGCAAGAACAGCACATGCATTTCAGTCATAAGGTTTCTAATTTTTTGACGTGTCTTTCTGTCTGTGATTCAAGACATTGGAAAATGTGGAGCGTCTTTGTTGAGGCAGTCCTGCAGGCCTCACTCCAGCTAAATAACTTGTATCGTGTGTGTGTGCGTGTGTGTGTGTGTGTGTGTGTGTGTGTGTGTTGTACCTCACTGCTTAGAGAGCTGAGAGACCTCCATGAAGAGAATGACAGGGTTTGATATAAACCAGCAGGACTGCATTGCTGCCTTTATCCAACAGTAAACCCTTTCACAATACCATATGCCGCACATTCCATCGCAGCAGTGTAGGGTGTGATATAGTTAAAGCACACTCTGCAAACAGGAAACGCTGGTGACCGCTGTGTGTGCTTTTCATGTAGATAAAGTATTGGGAGTGTAACAAAAAAAAAAAAAAAAAAAAAGCACTCAAATGCTGGAAGCAGGCGGGGGTGGGGGAGGAGAGGGAGGGAAGAGAGAGAGAGATATTTCGGGCCTAAAGGTCCAGTGGTTGTGAAAAGGCAGACAGGAAATGCAGCCAGTTGAACAGGGAGCAATAGAGAAAAGTGAGGCTTAGTTTCTTGGTTTTATATTTGCTGCTTTAAGTGCGGTATCGGTGTTACTATTGGGCATTAGAATATCTTTTTTAAGTTCACTCTCCTTTTGGTTAGCATGCCAAAAAATAAAATAAATCCAAAGTCTATTTTGAAGGTGTGTGTGTGTGTGTGTGTGTGTGTGTGTGTGTGTGTGTGTATATAACATACATATAAAAGTATATATAGATATAACACCTATATATAAAGCAAGAACACTTTCTCCCCTGTCTTTGCCAAAATTCTACACACATTGGTATTTTTATACACATATTTTATGCATATATGTACGTTGGGGTTTTCTTTGGCAATCTTTTTGAAGAAGATATTGCAACACCACCCTGGAGTTAGGAAGCAACTAGGCAGGGTGGGATAGAGGGGAACTACTGTGTTGTGGATGGAGAGGACTTCAGATGATAAACAGACATAGTAGCTTTAATAAAATAAATGAAGTGGAACCTTCTCAGTGCAGGGCGAACTGTATTGGTGCAAGTCAGGCTTTAACATTGCTAGCGAAAATTGACAGGCTGAGAACTGGGACATAACAAAAATGTGAGTCCCTGGGAGTCTTGTTCACTAGACAATGTCTCAATTGTTTCCTTGATTTTCGCAGGCAGCAGGGGATATTGGGAGATTAACTGTTTATCATCCGAGCAGGCTCTGGAGGTGCTTGGAGAATGAAGAAGTGGCAGAAAATAGCATTTTTGTTTGGAAACGATTAAGGATGTCAGTGGGTGATAAGAAAAGGTCACACTGTTCTCTGCATGTTTGTCTGCCATTCAAATCGGGCTTTACATTTTTTAAAAAAATGTAGTTTAGTTTTGTTGCTCTCCTTGCAAACTGTTGCTTTCACTCTGGAAGGACCAGATAATGAGGCAGTCAGGTAGCCTTTAAAAAGGGAACAAGGGAAGGAGGGAAAGGTTGTCTTGTTTTGTTTTTAGATTTGTTCATTGAAGGTAATTTTCAAGCCTTCGGGTCTTCGCCCTTTAGCTGGACATTTTCATGTTGACTAGATTGTTTGGACCAGGCTGAAATTTGAGAATTGGAATGTCCTTTCTTCCTTAATTAACCACTTCACTATTTTGTTTAAATATTTAAAAGATTATTTTAGAAGAGGGAGAAAGAGATGACTCAGTCTTCTCTTCACATTTGTGCTTTATTCATTACAAAAACAAACAGAAATCCATTGCATACCGGCTCTATCTGGGCAAGGTTCAAAAGACGTAACTGGTAACTCTTTAGTCATCAGCTTTTCAATGTGTGTTTTGTTGGGGGCTGGGGGAATGGAGGGAATGGAGCAGACCAAAGTTGTTTCTTCCAAGCAAGAAGGTGGGAGGTTTATTTGCAAGCTGATAAACCTGTTTTAATAAATGTGGATCTCGCCTCAGTGGAGTGACGTTTAAATACTCCTCGGGCTAGAAGCCAACTTTCTGATGAATGCCTAGATTGGCATTAGAGATCTGGGATGTGCTGTGAGGGTGTTTTAACTTAGTAATGGATCCGCTTCTGTATCCCTGCATTCTCTGACTGCTCTGTGTGTGTGTTCTCTCCCTCCCCGGCAGCCTGTCTTTCCTCCTGCTTTTAACTGTTGCTTGAATTCTGTAGCCAGCTGCAGTCTGCTTTGTCTCCTCCTTCCTGTCAGACAGGAAATAACTTCCTAAGTGAAAATTACAAACTTGTAATATAGCAAAACTCTTCAGTACTCTTGGGAATAAGGTGTCTTCTGAAATTTTAATGGAGACAAATAAATTAAAGGTGCTCTTCTGTACGACAAAAAATAAAATGTTGCTATTTTCGTGGTTCAAAATTCACAGGGAAGTTGGGAGCTACTAGCTAACAGGGCAGGGAAAAGTTAGTCAAAAATAACACCAAGCCCAAATTAACTTTACGCTTTAGGTTCTTGATTCTTTGAAGAATCTGGCCATAAGTATCTAAGTGTGGACTGCTGGATGCTGAGAACTTTTGAAAATCTGGCACCAGTTGTGGGTGCTAAACACTTACAATTTTGGTGCTGCACTCTTTTGACAATCTCACACCAGGTGTGTTTCAGAAATAGCACCATTTTTGGATAACAAATGAGCGGATGACATGGCAGTTGATTTCCTGGTTAAGTGCCCTGCAAAGAGCTGTATTAAATAATTTTCAATTCATAATTGGTGCAGTGAATTTAGTCTCTCTTCCTGTTGGTTAATTGTCAGTGAACAGATTGTGACTTTCTCTAATTTAGTTTGTTTTTCGTGGAATGGTTCCAATGAATAGTTTTTGCTCTGGAGATCATCCACCAGTAGTTCTTTGCAGTCATTTGATATTTGAGCTCTTTAGCTTCATCATGAAGGACACATGATATGTTTCTGTTCCTTGATTGGACAAGCATAATTTTTAGACTCCACTTCCCAGTGTGATTTATTTTCCATGAACAGTCTCCACTACTCATTTAAAATGCACTGGTTTGGCAAACATTCCTGCCACTAAACTCATTTGCTGGTATATTTGCAGAAAATGAACAGATTTTCCAATATAATTAAATTATTAACTATTATTTGTATTACAGTAGCACATAGAGCAGGGGTCAGCAACCTTCGGCATGTGGCCCATTAGGGTAATCCACTGGCGGGCTGCGAGCCATTTTGTTTACGTTGACCATCCGCAGGCATGGCCCCCCGCAGCTCTCAGTGGCCGCGCGGTTGGCCATTCCCAGCCAATGGGAGCTGCGGGAAGCGGTGGCCAGTACGTCCCCGTGGCCCGTGCTGCTTCCTGCAGCTCCCATCGGCTGGGAACGGCAAACCGCAGCCACTGGGAGCTGCGAGGGGCCGTGCTACTGGGCGGTCAATGTAAACAAAATGTCTTACGGCCCGCCAGCAGATTGCCCTGGTGTGCTGCGTGCCAAAGATTCCCGACCCCTGACATATAGGTTCCAGGAAGGCTTAGGGTAACATTCTGCTGTGCACTAGGCAAATTTAAAGAACGGTCCATGCCCCAAAGAGTTTAGTATTTTAAAGAATATTTGCTGAAGACTCTCTTCTAAAATATTCACTTAGTTCTAGTAGTGAATACCCTTTACACTTGACAATAGACCCACTACCAATACTAGTTGGCATCAAGAGATTCTCCCCTACCTCCCACTAGTCTTTAAAAATGGTTTAACTGCTGGTATAGAAAAGACAAAACCATTTACAGCACCATTACAGAAAGTGTTATTGCGACACCCTCGATTTACCCCAGCAGCTAACTGTTATCAACACCATGGAGACCTATTGCTGGTGACCACTGTTGGTCGGTCAGTTTTGTAGTGCAAATAGGTGGCTGTAGCATCTGCGTCCAAACCTGTACTCTAGTTCAGCTGACCAAGATGAAGAGTGTTTGAAATTTTCTGCATAAGTGAGAGTTACCATTCAAAGTATTTCTTCTAAATAGTAAACAAATACTGAATTGTGTATCCCTCCTTGGGCCTACAGTGTTGTGCTTAGAGAAGGCCATGGATCTCTCTTATAATTGGATTCTATAGGACATGGGGCTGCCCGTGTGAATCCAGTTGGCAGACATCTAGAAACTAACTAACTGTGCAGTGGGCTACTGGAGTTTGGCAGTCCACTGGATTAATATACTGGGTTATAAACTATATTCTTATTCCAATAGGTGGACAAGTGAATTGAATTCCTTTTGTCCTATGAATTTACTTTGTAGTGCAAGGTTTTATGGGTTTATGCACCAGCAACACTAAACAGCTGCTTGTTTGAGGGGGAAAAGAAGAACACTTTCTCAAGTTGAAGGCACAGCACTAGTCTTAGGTATGCAAAATGTAACTTCCCAAGGTGGAATTTGACCTGGATACCAGAAAAACCCAAGCTCATTCTGGGATGCAAAATCCCAAGCAGACCACTGCTAATGTAGACATTCCTGGGACATGCAGATTCAGTTGTAGGGGGAATGCTTGAAGAAAATATTTTTCCAAAATGCACAGGAGCTAGACTGGCTGATTCAACTGACTAGATTGCTTGGTACTATGGACACAAGCAAACTATGCATTTTCATATGGTTAAATGTAAACATCTACAGATAAAGCATGTAGACCACACTTTATGGACTCTAAAAGATGTTGTGGTGGATAATCAGCTGACCGGGCGAAAAGGGAGAATGCAATCCTTGGATCAATAAACAGAGGTATCTTAAGTGGAAGTAGATGTTATTTTACCTCTGTATTTGGCACTGGTGAGACCTCTGCTGAAATATTGTGTCCAGTTCTGGTGTCCACATTCAAAATGGATGTTAAGAAATTGGAGTAGGTTCAGAGAAGAGCCACAGGAATGATTAATGGGTTAGAAAAACAGGCCTGATAGTGATAGACTCAAGGAGCTCAGTCTATTTCGCTTAACAAAAAGAAGGTTCAGGAGTGACCTTGATTGCAGTCTCTAAGAATGTACGTGGGAAACAAATATTTAATAATGGGCTTCTCAGTCTAATAGAGAGAGGCTATAATATGATCCAGTGGCTGGAAGTTGAAGCTAGACAAACCAGATTGGAAATAAGGCTTACATTTTTAGCAGAGGATGATTAACCATGGTAACAATTTACTGAAGGTCATGGTGGATTCTCCATCACTACCAATTTTTAAATTGAGATTGGATGTTTTTCTAAAAGATCTGCTCTGGAAATTATTTTGGGGAAGTTCTATGGCCTGTGTTACTCAGGAAGTCAGACTAGATGATCGCAATGGTCTTCTGGCCTAAGAATCTATGGAAGTGGCCAATTATGGTCTTGCTCTCTCTTGCCTTAAAAATATATCATGGAAATTTTGATTGGGATTTTCAGCCTAAAGCAAGTGAGGTCTTTGGGCTCCTAACTCCCTTAGTCTCCTTTGAAAATCAGAGCCACAAGACACCACTTGAGTGCTGCTTCGTGTACTGGATAGTATCACATGGCAGGACTGGGGTTCTCTTGGAATGCCAGTTCATCAGAAGGAAAGCATGGGGTTCAGCTAGTTTATTAGGAAAATGAAACTTTGGTAGGCTTCAAATATTGATTTTTAAATTATTCTGGGGATCCGACATAATGAGTGGCCTAATTGGATTAGAATACAAGAGACTGGTTTTTATTCCCACCTCTGTCACTGACTCTCTCTCTGAACTTGAACCAGTCACTTATCCTCTCTGTTTGTCTGTTTCTTCTGAAAAATGGGGATGAGACTCTCTACTCAAACATATCGTAAGGCTGAATTAATGTTTATGGGCCAATTTCAAGACCTGATGTCATGGCCAAATACACAGGCTTAGTTGTAGGGGAGTTCAACACAGATCCCTTCCCTTGAACCTCCAGTTACAGTGGCAAAAAAGGAGCCCCTTCAGAGTTGGTCTCCATGGCATGTACCCAGGGCATGAGCTCTCAACATCCTGTGCAGCAGAACCACACTGGTCCTGCTACATCCAGGACCCTTCCTTCCCACCCAAGCAGGGAATGACTTGACCCATAGCACACTTTGAATGGGTCCATGTAAATGCAAATGATAGTTTGGAGAGATGCGACCTTTTGTGCCTGAATCCCAGTCTCCAGCCAGTAGGGTTAAACAGCAACTAATTGTTCTTTGCGAGGCCTGGCGTGAGAGCTTTCCTTTTTGTGCCATGTGCTTATTTACAGGATACTGCACTATGAAAGCATGGCAAGGTAAATGCACTGCAGAGTATCCTCTTACATGTTTAGTATTCCAGGTCAACAGTTGAGGGGATGTACCTCCACTCTGAACTCTAATCGCATAATGAAGTATGTCATAGGGTAAGGGGTGCAGAGAAGCCTTCCCCTCCCCCACTTCTCTTGTGCCAAGATAAATGTCTGACGTGAAAGCCGAGGTGCCAGAAGCCAGCTGGATTGTCAAAAGGTTCTGACTCATCTAAAAAAAAAAATAATTGTCCTGGTGGGCTGGATGTTTGTATAAAATGCAACAAGAGGATGAAGGACGAAATTTAGCATTTGTTTGAGCAGCAGCATCTTCATTCCTTGAATATGTGGGATTATTTTTTGTCTGATTGTTCGCTTGGTTTTTTTCTTCTGCAAACGGGAAAAATATAATGATAGTTCCCAAGATGTGAGAAAGTGTGTGTGTGTGTGTGTGTGTGTGTGTGTGGTGGCCTGCCAAGCAGAGAAACTAAGCAGACAGCCTCTGTTGCTTTTCCTCTTGCATCTCTAACTTAATTACGGGGGAGGCACGGGGGTGTGTTGTGTTTAATGTGGTCCATGCTTCCAAAATCGTGCACTCTTGTATCCTAAGGGCTGACTGCTGGCACGGGCTTCCATTAATATTTTTTTATTTACTCTCCCTGCCTACATTATTGTTGTTAGTTTTAAGACTATTTTTAAGGCTATTGCCTTTGGATCTACGGAGGCGTATGTCAGAAATCATCTCAGTGTCACCAGTCTTTAGTTCAACAAGAACGCTATAGAAACGAAGGGTTCTGTCATCCATCAGATTTTCTGTTCCATTTGTTGAAGATGAAAGGAGAGTGAATTTAGTGCTCACTTTCTTCTTGTTCTGACAGTTATTGATCCTCTCTGGAACTTTACAGTTCGCATTCTGATCCTGTCATGGCACAGGGAATCCCCAATTCATTATGTCTATGCTCACTAGCGCCACTGTAGTTAAGGCGGAGTTGCCCTTTCAGTTATGAATCGTTTTTTATTTTTCAACTGTGCACCTCAGGAGCTGGGTTTTTTTTTTCTTCTTCTCACCTTGAAAAGACTTTAATCTGGAAGCTGTTAATGTTTGAGAAACAGCTACTATAACGGGAGGCTGTAAGTGGTTTCTGAGGCCTTCTTGATTTGTGCAAACTAGGAAATGGTTGAATCTTGTTGAAAAATGGTGGATGGGAAAGAGATGCTACAGCATTTTATTTGACAAAGTGAACTTTGTGCTCATGAAAAGTACTGGAGAGTCGAGACAGAGGCTGAGAATCCAGCCTCTTATTTTAAAATCAGAATTGCAGAATAGCAATTTATTTATCTAGTGGCTTCCATCTCAAAGAAGCATGCAGCAGCACTGAGCATTAGAGGGATCAGTGTTGGAGTGGGAAGGTGTTGCTGTTTTCAGATGCCCATTCCATTCTTGGCATCTGCTAGAACTCTACCAAGGGTGCTAATTTAGTGTCTGTTGTGAAGGTAGCTTGGGGTGAGGGCCCCAGTCTGACGGAAAGCGGATTGTGGTCATCGACTCATTTCATACAGCTCTGTGCCCCCATTTCCTGATCTGTAAAATGGGGGTTGTGATAGTATCCTTCTCACTGATCTTGTGAAGATTTAAATCATGTTTTAAAGCGTTTTGGTATCCTTGGATGGAAGGGGCAATGAATGTGTAACCTCTTGGCTAAGATAACCATCTCATTGGTTCTTCCTTTTGTCCGGGCCAGATTGGGTGAAGTTAGCGCAGCATGGACTTGTTCCCATTCCTCTACCCTCTTTGATGCACCAAAGACTTCTGTCACCCTTGTACTCCAGGATACTTTCCTTTTGGGCTGTTTAGCCTTTGGCCAGCAAAGAATGTCTTCTAGCAAACTCTTGGGCGGGAATACAATGGGCCCTTCTAAAGGAAGCAGCGTCCACACAGCGGCGTGCCAAATTACCCTTTGGAACTCAGGGCACATAACAGGAGGAGAGAGCAGTTTGAATGGTAAACGCCGAGTTGATCTTAATCAGTCTTCTCCAGCTGGTTACATGCTTTGCAGGAGGTTTGGCGGGCACTTAAATAGGGGAGTCTCACATCTGCTTTTGTTTATCCCTTTGCTGCGGGCAAGGCTGAAAACTTAATAAATTGCATGAAACCTAAGGAAGCATGAATATAAAAAAGTATTAGATAAATTACAGAAGTCTGCCTACCTGTAACATTTTTATAGCATAAATGGTACGTGTGTGTTATTTCTCTAGAAAAGCACCCACATACCCCAGCCTTACTCTAAGACTCTCTTGTTCAAACATTTTGCATGTGAGGCTGCTACTGTTCCTCAGCCTCCACTTACAGCTCCTCCCTGATTCTAACCTCATTTCTTCAGTGGCAGGAATTTAGCACAGCAGCATTCTAAAGATGTGATGATGGTTTTTAGAAGGATATTTATAAAGTGGTTTAAAAGTATTTTGGAGCCTTATATCTGAAGGAGCAGATGAAAGAAAAATCCTTGTAACGCTGGCAGCATGAATGTGTTGTACAAAGAATGCCTCAAATGCTGTCCTTAATGTGTGTGTGTGTGTGTGTGTGTGTGTGTGTGTTTACTTTAACGTTTTCACCATTTTTTTTTTTTCAACCCAGCCCTCCTGGCAGGGGTGAGCCGGGGCGAATGAAAGGAGGGCTTGTGGGAGAGAAACAATGAACTTGAAAGACAGCCACCTTGGAAAGAGAGATTGTAGCTTCCAGTATGTTGCCGTTCTCGTGTATTCCATTGTGAAAGAATTGGCAATGCGCATTAACCTTAATAGAAGTGTAATATAAGACGACAGAACCTAAGAATATGAATTTCTACAGCTAATGGTTTTTTAATAAATTCAGTACAATTGTCTGTCCGTTATTAACAGAGTGCGTGAATCTGGGGCTGCACAACACTGTACTTTGAAGACCTTGAACTATTTCTACCAGTTGAGAACTCTTAGAATCCGCTCAAAATTAGCTTCATTCACTTATCAGACAATGTGGTGAACTGTAGAATGCTGGCAAAAAGAATTCTTTAACATTCAAACAAAATTTAATTCTTCCACTTGTCCTGAATTGCTGAGAGTCTGATGGAGGTCAGATAGCCTGTGGTTTTTCCTGATGTGTTAATATATATGGATCTGTATGTTACTTTGTGTTTCTCCACGTCTAAGCTGATATCTATAGAAAGGTTATTATAGATATAATTTTTACCAAAGTTCTCAGCCAGGATTGGGTGTCATTGTGCTAGGCATGATATAAACATATTGGAAGACATGTTCCCCATCCCAAAGCACTAACAACAAGACGGGCTTTATGCAGAAATTACTGTGTAATGCAGGAGGTCCGAATAGATGATCATAATGGTTCTTTGTGGCCTTAAAAGCTACATGGGGGGAAAAGTGGAAAAACAATAGGGAGGAAAAAGGGGATTCAGATATTTGAACAGAATAGGGTGACAATGATGAATTCATGTATTTACACAGGCCTGGTATATGCACCACTGTTTGTTTGGTTTTTTTTGAAGGGGGGAGGTTATAAATAAATATTAGGTAACACCAACTGCCCCTAAGCCTAGCCATCATTAGTAGGCTGACTTCCTGTAAGCATGAGACAGCAGAACTGGGTCTTGAGGATAGTGGCCTTGCAGACTAGACCACTGAGAAAGAGTGGACTTATCACTGAAGCACCCTATCGTGGCTGGGTGTGGCATAGCAAGCTGTCTCCTTTCCAGCACTCCCCAGCCAACTGTTGCTCCAACCCTGCAGTTTTCCAGTCCTCCGGACAAGTCACATAAGTCCACCCGTTCTGGGGCAACAAAGTCCAACAGAAAACAATCCAGTGTCCTCACAAACTGGTCTTTGGCCCTGACTCTGGGCACTGTGGTTGTCATACTCTTCTCTCAGGGCTCGCTGTCATCCTTGTCCCCTTCTCTGGCCTCATGCCACGTCACCAGTGGCTGGTAGAGGAACCCAGGCCCTCCCACTACCTCAGATTCCTAAAACTGACAGCCAAGGACTGCTCTGCTCAAATATTTGCTGCTGCCTCCCTGGACTTCTTCCTGCCCAGCCTCTCACAGGTCTTCTTCCCTGCAGTGTCTGTAGGTTAACCCTTCTTTCAGGGCCAGGACTCTCAGGGCCCATCTGGAGTCCCCTAACAAACTCCCAAACCAGCAGGTATAAACTGAAATCCACTTCCTCCCTTCTCGGTCTTGAAGCTTTGTCCCTCTCTAGTTTTTTCTTCTCTAGTCTCCGTTTAAATGATTCCCAAGGCTTTCCCTTGGAAGTCCAGTTCCTGCCCTTTTATCAGGGCTCACCACTGTAGCCTACCCCGACTCCCAGTGACTGCTTTGTCTTTCTCCTGGCCTCCTGCCAGACTTCTCTACCTAGGAGAAGATTCCAGGGCCAATTCTCCATCCTGGGCATCCTCCTTGCCCCGTCTGGTCTCTCCACTCCCTAGTCCAAGAGAGTAACTGCTGAGTTCCTTTCCCTCCTTCTTGTGGCCTGCTTCTATTCTCAACTTCTTCTCCCAGCCCTTCCCTACCTGGGCTTCCTCAGTTAAGCACTATCTTTAGGTGCATGCAGGTAGCCTAATTGGCCTCTCAGGCTCACATTATCCCTTTCAGAGCCTGTGTGGGGTTTGCACCCCATCATGCATGTGGAGGAGTGGTGTGTAAGAAGGCATGCTGTGTGGGAGAGGTGAAGAAATGGGTGGTTTGAAGTTCACCTCTTTGGATTTAGAGTGGTAGTGGGGGGGATGACCAGTCAGTATCTGGTCAATATTGAGAGGAAGAGTTGTGAACAGCTTTGAAGGTGATGACAAGAACAGGCAGTCAAAGGAGGAATTTGCAAACGGGGTAGCATGTCTTGGTTTTGGAAATATGTATTTTGCAACAATTCTCCATTAATTTTCCTTGTGTGGTTGTCCTAGTCTCTCTCCTGCCCAACACACCTCTCCCAAGAGAGTCAGAATTTCTCTTTTCATTTAAAGAAGAACAGGAGTACTTGTGGCACCTTAGAGACTAACTTTTCATTTACTTCACAGTTCGTCTGGTGTGGTTTGGTTTGATTTCTGAAAAGTGATCCCTAGCCATTGGTGCAGAATTATATCCAAAGGGTCAATGTCAATTTGACAGTGTCTGCGGAGTATTAATAGTTCAGTCATGTTCATCTTTCTTATAGCATCCCAGGTAGCTTTGGAAGCTTGTCGCTTTGATACAATACATCAGTCTTTCTAAGGCTGTGGGGCCAGGCCTCACTGGTGGCACTGGGCAGTGTCAGAGCAGGGTCCTGGTCTTAGGCCCTGTCTATGCTGTCGGAGGCATGTGTAGGGTATGTGCAGCCCAATGCTGCAGTGAAAAGCAAGGGGCGGCAGTGGTATGCTGTGCTGCTAAAAGTAGCGATGTAGATGGGGAAGCGCTGCGTAGCAGAGTAGAGTAGATTAGTGTGCCCGTCGCTCATAAACCCTTCACAGCTCTCTATAGACCCACATCCACACTGCTATTTTCAGCTGTGTAGTGTCCTGCTGCTGGAACCTTTCCCTGCTGCCATGAAAGCCTTTCCTGTTGTTTCCCCTCTGTCAGAGCTGGTCACTGCCACGTATAGCTTAGCTGCACTGGGTGTGGATGCAGCCTTCATTGTGGTGTGTAGCTACCCAGAGACCCCACACACCAGCGCAAATGTAGACAGGGTCTGAAGGGCTGCAGGGATTGAGCTGAGATTCCCCTGCAGTGACTCCCTCTGGCCACCAGAAGGCCACTGTGCTGCCAGGACTGAGGGCAAGGAGATCGTTTGAGTGTGGGGCCGGTGGGTGGGAGATAGCAGGAGCAGCTGGCAGCTGTAGGACATAGGGATGGGGGCAGGATAAGGGTAGAGGCCCAGGTTGGGAGCAAGGGTCCCCCGTAAACTCCAATGCACTTATTTACCCCCCTCCCCTCCCCTGCCAGCCTGTTCCCTAATTCTGTTCCCTCTTCAGTCTCCCTTGCCCCGGAGAGATTTCCACATCTCTCTCCAAGTCCAGTATGGGTCTGTATCTCCACATCTGGCTAAGTGCTGTGCATGGAGATGTGTGGAGGTAATGTGTGTTGTAATTGCATGGGTGTTAATACCCCGATATTTCATTAACAGGTCTCTAGAACAGGTGGCTGTGGGACCTGAATTTGTTTGTTTTGGTGAATGTGGGGTGGTAAAAAGATGAGGAACCACTGCACTGGGTGGCTTTAAAGTGCAACCAACTTTTCCTGGTTCTCTAACTTTCTCTTTCTATGAACACTGGGAATCAGCTGGGGGAAAGGGAAATATACTGGAAGGTGTACCTGATAACTAGAGCTGGTTGGAAAAAATTCCAAAGGTTGATGTTTTTCACCCAGTCATCATCATCATTCAGTTTTCCAATGGAGCTCTATAGACAATTGGTCCAACTGTTCTATTTGGGTCTCTTGATTTTTATAGACGCCTATAGTTAAAGTTGCCCATTATTTGTCTAGCTATTGACATAAAAATTGCACTGTACAAAGAGGAAAGCAAATATGGTCCCTGCCCTGAAGAATTTAAAATCAAAGGGCCCAATCCTGGCAAAGTATGTACCAGTAGTCAGAGTTCCAGTGAGTCATATTGATCCTTCACACAACGCCCACTAAACTCCCAAGGTCCTTTCCCAGCAGGCCTGGAGCTCAGTGTAAAAACTCTAGGATGGATTCTGTGGGAGAACTCTCATTTCTGTTCTAAAGTCCTCATTAGGAGTCTCTATGGATATTTCAAAGAGCTAAAGTAGTAAGACAGGAGCTCAACCATCCTCATGTTTAAAGGATTGTTGTTGTTTTAAAAAGAGTTTAAATTAGAGTAAAAATTAAAAAAAAAAAATCTTGAAGTTCTGGCCTGTATTATATCAAGAATAAAACAAGTTGGGACTAAAATTTCTTTGTGTGGAAACAAGTACATCAATGGTTTGTAGGGACAGTGTTTTCTGTTTCTGTCTTCATGTAACTTCAGTAAATATGAAATGAACTCTTTCCAGAGGTGCTTTCCACGCCGATACAAATGTGCCATAGAGCCCCATGGCTAAGTTAGTATTAAGAGAAGTAACAATATTGGGGGATGATCATGCTATGCCTACATGTATGTTAAAGTCAATAGGAGTTTTTTGCCAGCGTTGATGTAGTAAGATCATGCTTGTAAGGGACTGTGGCACAGTACTTAAAACATAACTTAGGTTTGTTATATTTATGTGCAGGGAATAGTAGATGGATTTGTAAACATCCAAAATTGTGGCAAGTGGCAATCAGTCTTGCACCCAACCTCCAACATTCATGGTCTGTGTGTTCTAGAACTTTTTAGATTAACTTCAGGGTTCTCCTATGTCTAGCTGTGAGACTCTTAATCAAAGACCCAGGTACCTTTTAATGGCCAAGAAGTGCACATACTATTCTGTAGTCGTCTAGTCCTTATACTCTTGTTTCTGCTCTAACTCTGTGTATTGTATGATGTTAATATTCTAGTTAATGAGTAAGGCCCTATTGAATCCACTGCCATGAAAAATGCATCGTGGACCATGAAATCTGGTCTTTTGTGTGCTTTTACCCTACATTATACAGATTTCATGGGAGAGACCAGTGTTTCTGAAATTGGGGGTCCTGACCGAAAAGGGAGTTGCAGGGGGAGGGTCACAAGGTTATTTTAAGGGGGTCGCAGCATTGCCACCCTTACTTCTGCGCTGCCTTCAGAGCTGGGTGGCCGGTGACAGGGCCGCCGAGAGCGGGTTCGGGCCCCGGTGAAAAAATTTTTTCGGGCCCCCCAGCAAGGGCTGACCGGCTAAACAGGGCCAACGAGGGGAGCGGGGGGAAAGCCAGGCCCCGGGCCCCCTTCCGGACCGCTGGCCCCGGTAATTTGTATCGGCTCCCCCCCTCCTCTCGTCGGCCCTGGCCGGAGAGCGGCGGCTGTTGGCCGGATACCCAGCTCTGAAGACAGCGCCCCGCCAGCAGCAGTGCAGAAGTAAGGGTGGCAATACCATACCATGCCCTCCTTACTTCTGCGCTGCTGTTGGCGGCGGCTCTGCCTTCAGAGCTGGGCTTTTGGCCAGCAACCACCGCTATCCAGCTGCCCAGCTCTGAAGGCAGAGCCGCTACCAGCAGCAGCGCAGAAGTAAGGATAGCACTACCACATTCCCCCCTACAATAACCTTGCGACCCCTCCCCCCATAACTCTTTTTTGGGTCAGAACCACTACAATTACAACACTGTGAAATTTCAGATTTTAAATAGCTGAAATCATGAAATGTACAATTTTTTAAATCCTATGATTGTGAAATTGACCAAAATGGATCGTGAATTTGGTAGGGCCCTAATGAGGGTATTATGTGACCTTATGCTTGTGGTGTGGAATCTGTCCCATGCAATCAGTTTGCTCCATAATCCAAGCCAATTTTTTAATATATGGACATGGAAAATGTGCTGCTATATTGCTAGTTGAGGCAGTCACAAGCAACATGTCTCAAGTCTACAATATGGTGTTTAGTAGGGGACTCCTTTCAGCATTTCTGGAATGTGCTGGACAACACTTAAAATTGAAAAGTTATGCACTTATTTTGCACTACTGAACGATGGTTTAGTCTGAGATCTTTTAGTAGTATCATTCAATCAAATCAGTCAATTTTGACAACCCTGGCTTTATAGTACTGAGAAAACTTTATAAAAGTGGTGCAAAAGGCTCAAGGAAAATTGCACTCTGGGAGAATCTTTGGCAAATAATTTTTTGATAGTTTTTGTACAACTTTTGGCCTGTAGGGGATCCAGGACTGTGCAGTGGGTGGGCAGGTGGGTGAGGTTTCCCATACAGATGTGTGCTTTACAGAGGCATAGATCTGAGATTCTGGCTGTTTTTCAAACCAGCCAGCTGTATTTCATATCAGTTTTAGGTCATTGCTTAATGAATAAACAAAAACGATCCCATTCAGATAAAGTTGGTGGGAAGTTATGATGTATCAATCAAACCATGTGTATATCTGTTTACTGGCTATGTCAGCATGAGCACAAGTCCACAGAGATCTACTGGTAGGAATTCACAGCTCAGTCAACATCTCTGCTGTGCCGTATCCAGTCATACTGCTGTTTGCTATAATCTGGAGGAATCTTCTGTGTTGACATCTTTGCACAAGTTTCTTAAGTTAAGGGTTAGTTGTTCCTGTTGCCCCACGGTTCATTGCTGCTTTTGCAATCACACTCTCAAACTCTGTTGTACCGTTTCATTACTGCATTATTCCTCCTACCTGGATGATATGGAATAATTTTGCTTGCATATAGTGAATTTGCCGGGTTATAGTTCAGAGAATTCTCCATCTCCTTGTCACGAATAGCAGCAAATGTATGAAAAATCTAACACAGGATTCCATTAGTCTCAGCTGACCCAGTCTCTAAGGGTTATTAGATTGTGTCCTTGCCTTTATTGGCAAAGGAGGGGAAAAGTAAAGTCCTGCATCAACTACCTCTTTTCTCATATCAATTTGACCTACTTGGATCTTGAGTTCAGGTCCAGTGCAAATTCCAACTTTTCCCCTCTGGCTACCCTCTTTGCTGATCAAGTGGTTGGAGAAGGCAGGGAGTGGGTGGAAATTTGGCTCTGCCCTCCGCTTGTAGCGGGCCAGATGTGAGGGAGGAAGGAAACTGCACCCAGAGTAAAAGGGATCACAGGGTTTTACGTAAACGCGCACACACTATCTACCTCAAAGGTCGATCCTACTCTGTCATCAAAAAGTGATGCTCTCCAGCATTAAAAAGTATTCTTCTCTCCTGCTGTTTTCCATCTTGTCTTCTGTGTCCACTTCAGTTAGCCTCTCTGGAGTCTTCTTCCCTTCTGCCCTTAGAGACATCTCTGCCTTCCCCCTCTGCTGTTATCTCCACTCCCAGAACCATTCCCTTCCAACCCTGTCCTTTTGCTTCAGGATCCTTGCCCAGGACCTGCTCGGTTCCTCTCGAAGTTTCTCTTCACTGGTAGCTACACTGAAGTGGGTAGGAGCTGGGCAGCAGAGTGAAAGAAAATAGGAATAAAAACACATTAGGCCAACGCAAGTGACTTTATATTGTGAAAGCTTTAAGTATTTTTAAAAGATCATTTAAAAAAAAAAGCCCTTTAAGAATCTTCTCAAAGGAAACCTTTCCTGTTCCCTGTTTCTTTTCAGTGCTGTCTCTTCTGTCTTTTCCGGGGGTGACTTGCTTGAAGTCCCTCTGGTTTGTCTGTTCTCTTCTGGGTATTCCTGACTACATGTGGCACTGCTACTCAGTCAGATAGTAGTCACAGCCAAGGGGAAATCAAATAAGTTACGCACTTATTTCAGAGGCACTTAAGTAGTCTCTTGGGCCTTGTCTACCCTAGGAAAATTAAGATCTATAATTCACTACCAGTGCAGCCGTAAAGGGTGGAATGCCACTTACAGTGTTAAATGTTTGGCTCTTGGAGTTAGCAGTTAAAGCTTAAATGTACGTCACCTAATTGTACCAATGATGGAATAATCATTAGAAGTTACTCTTTGAAAGCCTATATTTTGTCTGTTTAGCAAAAATATCAGTCCTTGATTTCAAGGGAAAATGCCTCATCTGTTTCTCACTGTATTTATAGAGTGACATTGAAGATCGTGTCTAAGTGCCCTGCTACTCTCAGGCAACCGTACAATGCCCTTTTTGGATGGCATGTGCAAAAGCATCCTGCCACAGGACTGGGAGGCAACCGTGTTTTTCTGTAGCGTCTATAGGAGCTATTAGACCTACAGCTGTTGAGGGAGTTCAGAAAAGAACAACAAAAAGTAGGAGTGTGGGTATGATCAACTTGTGCATTTTGTTGATTGCAGTTGTTCCCCTCTCAGGCTCTGTGCTTCCCTGCAGGGTGATGTTGATCAAGAGCTGCCAATCTGATGTACATGAACATGCCATTTGGGTGCCTGTACGTTTTCCTGTGAGTCCAGTCTTAAAATCCGGACTGCATTTCCTGCTAATATTTAGTCTGCACCTAAAACATACATCCTTGCTCAAACTGTTGTGACACTTCTAATTTTCAAATGTGCTTGTATAGCTTTAAGGCCTATTGTGCTAACTTGAAAGAATCAAGGATCTTGACTCAAGCACCATTTAAAAATCTAAGGCATGATTTTTCCACTTACCTTGGGTGACTATTTCCACCAATGCAAAGTGATTTTATGCCCACGTTGCACAATGGCTACACAAGGTGAAAGGCAGCAGGGGATCAGCCCAGAATATTCATTCATTCATTCATTCATTCATTCACTCATTCAGACTTATCCGTTTTTTTAATGCATTTCCTCTCTCACTGTTTTGGTTTTCTATGACATGCTGAGGACAATGGAACATTTCTGTTAACTGGTCATTCTCCCCGTCCTGCCTAACTCATTTAGGAGTGCTACAATTTAGTGATTTTTCACCATCAGTATCACTTCCATAGTGATGGATTCTGATAGCTTTAGAAGTCATTATGTTCTCTTGCCATGCAAATATCTTGTTACCTCTCTGTCCCGTGGTGTTCCTCTGCAGATCCATTCCAAAAGTGCATTTTACTTTACAGCAGCCACCTACATAATCTAGCAATCTCATGTCCAACTTGATGTCTACAATCACCTCTAGGCCTTTTTTAGCAATACAGGCTGCTACTGTATTTTGGATGATTTTCCACTGGATGTATTAACTTGCATTTCTCCAAGTTGAATCTGACGTTATTCTCTGCCCACATTTATAGTTTGGTTTTTTTTAGGTTCCCTGTGTTATTTTGATGTCCTGATTAACATAAGACATGCTTCACAAGTGTCTGTGCATCTTTCTAAAGTGCTGTTTACTCCCTCTTCCTGATCATTATTGAAGATGTTAAATTCAATTGTGTTAATTTTTCCATTAAGATTCCCCGAGACATTGTGTCAAATGCTCTATTAAATTCCAAACATGTTTCCTCTGTTGCATCATTCCTTCTTCATTAATTTGGCAGTTCCTTGGACAGCAACACCACCCAAAAATATAATTGCCTTTGTCAAGTTTTATGCTTTATACACCTATAAGGGTCATTGCTCATAGTCCTGCTACTATCTAAGGGTGAAACACCACTATTCCCAGCTCAGAGCAATAGTAATCAAGCCTTGTGCAGGGTACTAAGTATGATGGGAAGGAGAGATGAAATTTATCCCCAAACCTGGGGGAGGTTGTGCGGACTGTAGTACTGTCCCTCCAGTCTATAATACTCTAGCGCATAAGCAGAAATAGTGGCTGCAGTCTGTCCAGTCTATTGGCATCAGCATTTGGAATGCTGGATCTGCAAACTCCTGAAGCCCATGGCTCTTCTTCTACTTATCCTGAAATTCTCTTTCTGAACTGACCTATCTGGGGCCAGTGCAGATCTTCCCTTGGCAAAGCAAAGAGACCTGGCTGATCTGCTCTGGGCCCCCTTGCACAGCCCACAGGGTTTAAGTAGTAGAGTCAAGTATCAGGGGGTAGCCGTGTTAGTCTGTATCAACAAAAACAACAAGGAGTCCGGTGGCACCTTAAAGACTAACAGATTTATTTGGGCATAAGCTTTCGTGGGTAAAAAAACTTCACTTCTTCAGATGTAACTTTCACTCCATGCATCTGAAGAAGTGGGTTTTTTACCCACAAAAGCTTATGCCCAAATAAATCTATTAGTCTTTAAGGTGCCACTGGGCCCCTTGTTGTTTAAGGGGTAGAGTGTGTCTTACCCCGGACATCCATTTCCCAGAGGCAACTTTCATCCTAGATATTTAGTGATTTCCTCCCACCCTTTGATATTTGTTCCTTTGTTTTCAGTGGTATGATGTTAAAAGTGATGTTGACAAGGCTAGTGTCAGGAGTTTGTCTGGAGAAGGAATTTGCCTCTGAATTGCCTATTTTTTCTCCCACCCTTTTTTTGTTTCTGCTTTTTATTTACCAACCCAAGCAGGAGAATCCCATTCCACTGAGAAAAGCATGGGTTCTTTAACCAAGCTCTCTGCATGTGCAAGAGATTTCAAGTGGGTTGACATGCAATTCAGTCTGATCTTACTTTTGTAACGTAAGCACCATACTATCCGATCTCGCTTAATTTGAGATTGAGAACAACTTTTGAAGCTTCCGCTTTTCTACGAACTGGTGCCAATGTCATTTTTGGCTCTCCCCGTTCTCCCCTGAGGCGCTCGTGTTGGCAGAATTGCAGACGGTGAAATGGGGGAACTGGAATGTTATTGGATAAGGAGTAGTAAGAAGACACCTCAGCGAACTTCTTCCTTGGAATTCTGCCTTGTAAAGAAAAAAAATCTGGAGACTCAGTAGTTTTCATTGCCATAACTTATTTTGTGTCTCGTTCAGCTAGCAATGAAAGGTCCATTCTCTTTTTGGACTAGCCTTGATTTGGAATATTGTTGTTTTTGCCTTTAGGGGAATAAAGAAGAGAGAAAGATAGAGGATTTATGCTGAGCCCCCGTGTGATTTCCATTCTTTCCCTCCTCTAAGACTGTTCTGAAAAATTGAAAAACCTTTCCCCGCCCCCTCATTAAAGTAGTAGTTTCACATTTTACAAAAAAAAAACTTTGAAAAAATTAATGATAAAATCTTGATATGATTTTCTAATAGCCACAAGTTCCCCCACTGCATGTGCGCTAATTTAGCCATGATGTAAATTACAGTGATTGGTGCGTTAAAATACATTGCAGACACGGGGCCTTGGGAGAAATGCCTGAGGCTGTGTGCGATTCGCTAGGGTCTTTATTGCATGGTTAAAACATCTACGTTGTTTGTTGGGCTTCCAGGATTTCTTGTGGGCAAGTTTCATAACAGGACCCCTCCACCAGCCTTACTGGATATACACATGGGGTAGTTTTGTTAACATGGTTTTGGGGGTGGTGAGCAGGACAGTAATCATTATTCCATAGCTTTTGATCATCCTAACTCAAACTTTTTTCGGGAGGCGGAGGAGGGGAGGAGTGTGCTGCTCTTGTTGCCATGAAGACAGATGATCTGGTTTTCCACATTGAGAATCAAATAACTGTCACAGAAGGCAGGAAGATAAAGTGTTGAGAGAAAGAATGGATACCTAATGCCAGATTGAAAAAGCTGTAGTTAAGGCTCCAATATAGCAAGGTGCTTAAACATTTGTCTAACTTAGTGTGACGACTCATGTGCTTAAAGTTAGGCACGTTCTTAAGCACATTGCTGAATCAGGGGGTAAATGTTACCGTTTCTAAAGCCTTGCAGGTTTAAAAGTGAAGTGTTAAGAATAAAGTTAAATCAACTCATTACACTCCATTTCTCTCCCCCCCCTCCACTGCAGATGTATGACATCTGCTTTAAAAATACAGCTTATATAGCTTAGTGGTTCACCATGGGCATTCATTTAAAAAAAAAAAAAGATTAAAACTGCACAAACATAATGATGTAAAAGCTAATAGCTGCTCATGCTGAGAAGAGTTAGTAATGTACAAAGTAGTCCCTATGAGCTGTATTTTACTAGTCTGATCCTGGCAATGAAGTCTGGCTCTAACTGATTTGTTAGAAAACATCATCTAAAGTCATAACATTCGCAGATTTTCTTATCACCTGTTTTACGCCTGTAACTACATTAGACCGGACATCTTAATGTGCCTTCAGAACAAAGAATGATCGGCTCTCTCAGACGTGCACCCCTTCTGACTGCCTAAATTTTTTTAAAGGTATAGATCTTGATTACACCCTGTTACTCCAGTCCTTTCCTTTAAACCCAGTTCTTAAAAGGAAACCTACATGACAGTACATCACACAATGTTTTGGCCCTTTCCTGACATTGCTATGGAAGTAAATGAAAGGTGTAAATTAAAAAAAGCAAGTGTTTGTGTGTCTTGCTTTAACCTTCTGTTATGCTAAATGGTTTTATTGAAGAGTGCCATCAGTGTTCTCAAAAACTCGGGAAAATCCACCGTGAGCCATGCAATTAGTTGCCTTGGGAGCTGGAGCTGGAGCTCATCATGTTTGATGTGAAAATTATGTGGACACATCTAATTGGGTATATTTGCACCACACAGGATACCAACAGAAGAGGTGAATTCTGTCTCAGCCTCTCTCTCTTGTTTTCTTCTGGAGCTATATTGTTCAACTTGAACTCTTCCAAGTCAAGCTACTGTTTACCTATCTAGCAAAGCATACCCATAGACAAATGGACAAGTCCTTCTCACTCCCCCTATATTCATCCATTTTTATTTTTCATGGAAGTTTGTCTTAAGTGATTGTGTTCATCTGTCGAACTTTTGAAAGGGGGGAACTGATTTGATGCTGATTGGAGCCAGGAATAGAAGGTGAAGTTCCATGCAACTCTGTTAATGTGCCTTAATTATGACCTTCAGTATCTGTTCCAGCCCTGGGGACACTCTTCTTCCCCTGTACAATACGGATCAGCAGGACTTACTGTGTCCTGCAATATGAGAATAGAGGTCCCATATTGTGGTACCTATTTGTCATGCTGCTTTTTATTAAGTGGTGACTTAACCATAGAGAAAACGCCTACACATTCATTTAACTTCAGTCTCCATTAGTCCACTGCATGCTGTACCCCTTCTGATGGGGGTCTTGCTATTACTTACTAATTGTCCTCATAACTGAAGATAAATGTCGTATGATTTAGCAGTTAATGTCAACTAACATTGCTGACTGGCAGAATATCTAGTTGTAGGATCATACTGTCTTGTAGTTGATATGTTCATAAAAGTAAAACTTGGCACCTTTGAGTTGATCTCAAAACCCTTCACTAACTTTAACTAAACTTTAAAACATCCCATGGAAGTATAACTATATGGATTTTATGAATTGGTAAACTCTGGCACAAAGAGGTTAAAACCATATAATGAGTTTCAGTGGCTGAGTTGATAACTAAACTTGGGAGACCTGGCTCTGTCCTCTAAGTACTAAACCACACTTTGTGTGTGTTTATTTGTTTCAGATCTATACAGTATCTTGAAGGATGTGTTTGTCTTTTAACAATTTCAGTTTCATTATCCTTTGACTGCAAATATAATTTGCCTAGTGTCTGTAGTAAAGTTTTGAGTATTTAAATTTTTTTTAAACAGTGTTAAAGGCTTGGAAAGTAGAACATTGTACTGTAATTTAGTACCCTTTTTGCTACAATTATTATGCCACAAAGGCATTCTGTAGTTTGATGTTATTAGGAAAGTTATTAGCAGACAATACTCTATTATTATCTAATTCTAATAATTGGTTGGTAGGAATTAGAATTGAGGACATGTAATAGGAACTCCTGTGGTTAATAAGAGGTGAATTATAAAGAGATCTTCCAGGAGAGACTCTAGGTGCTATTGTAAGAAACTGCTGTTTGCATTTAAAAAACATTAGAAGATATAACGAGGTGATGAGATTGATTTGCTTAAAATATCAACAAGGTCCATAATGTAAATTGCTGAATAGCACTCTGATACCCGAGTCACATTATTTCTGCACTTTTATTCCATCATTTGTTGTTCTGCAGTGTTTCCCTTTTACTATAGCTGTCTTGAGTTGTTGTCAGAAAACATTTGTTTAGGAGACTAGGAGTTCAGGCCATTCATATCCTTGACTTTGGCAGTGGCCAATACACAATGTTCCAGATTATAGTATAACCCTGACCCATCCCCAAAACATAACTTGCTAACATACCCACAAACATTTAAGGACATGGATAACTTTATTCATAAGCACAAATGTTTGCCGATCAGAACCCACTTGTGTGGTGCTGTGCAGGATGTGTGTGTAGGGAGACCAGCTGGGGTGTGTCTTATCCTTGAGCCTTTTGCAAATTGCTTACATCCTGGAAGTGTGGCCTTTGATTGCCTTTTACTATCTTAACACACATAACTGTAAATGTTGTTCAATGGTCATAAAATTATCCAGCTCTTTATAACCTCCACTCACGGTATTTATCTTTGATTCCCTGCGTCAGTGAATTCCACGGGTTGATTATTTGCCATTTACACTAATATCCAGGAGAGACAGGGTGTCTCTCCATAGTTAAATTTGAATGTAGCTCCCCATTATTAGCTCAGTTTTGACCACCTCAATTTTGCCAAACCTAAACCAATTTTCCTGAAACTTGGCAAGTGTGATCTTAGGCCAGGCAATTAGAACTTTTCTTCAGTGTTTTAGACAAATGGGACGAGGCTTAGGGAGGTATTAGAGTTTAAAAAACATGTCAATTGGACGATCTCACTTTCCTAATGTGTGTTGGCTCAACGAAACTTAGAAACATTTTACATATTCCAAAATTTGTTTTAATCTGTTTCACTTGGCAAGGACTGGTGCCTTTGGGTTGGGGAGGTGGTTGGAGAAATGTAGTTGTTTAAAAGTAGTTTCTGTGAACATTATGGGCTCCTTGTGGTGATGACTGGTGGACTAGCAGGCAGGGAACAACATGAGGGTCGTAAGCTGGAGAGGCCCACATGGGGTTTAGGGGTGGGGAGAAGCAAGTGAGAGAGAACCAGTTAGGGAAACAGAACTGCATAGGAGTAAAGGAGGACACATCCACTAGTCTATTGACAGCTCCTTTAATCAGTCCACTACATGATCTGATCATGTCATCTCTCTCATGAAAGAGAGGGAAGAATGCAGGTACTCACACCTGCTCAGGTCTAAGGGTCAGAGGAACCACATGGAAAGGTAGGAGATCAGTGGTTAGTGGAGGAGCAGAATCCAAAGTTTTTCAATTTGCAAGCACCTCATGAACTCCTGCACTCAGCAAATTTTAAAAACCTAACTAAATTCTGAGGCACAAAAGAAGTATAAGCAAACTATAATTAAGATGTATTACTCGATTATTATCAATTACTTAAATTAACTTTAGAGGGCGTAGCTTTCTCAAAAGCGGGGAAGTGATCTAACTGGCTGAGTAGACTGCTCACAGATTTATTGCAGCATTTAAATTGAAGCGCACCTCACTTTTCATTGCTACAGCAAGCTATTCCTGCCTTTTTAAAAGCTGCAGATAATCCCCATTTAAAAAACAAACAAACTTCTTCATCAAAAGACGTTCCATTTAGGACGTTTTTGAGCAAAATTCCCCCAAACTTATGAGCTTTCAAAAATGTTAGTGTTCTCATATGTTGAGTTACCATAGTTGCATAGGTACCATATATGAAATGTAGTGAAACTTACCTAAACAATTATCTCCTATTTTGAAGTGAGGGGGGATTAGAATAGAAAACAGATATGCTGGAAGAACAGTCCTCTTTAGCTACATTTTTGGCACTATAGACATATTTTCATACATACGTATGTGTGTGTGTAGCAGAGTCACTTTAAACAAATGTGGTATCTGTGAAAGGAATAGCCCCTTTTCTGCCCCCCACCCCCAAATAAATTTGTTTTGTCAAAATCCCAATAGCCAGCTAACAAGTTTCCATTTTGTGTGTCTATTTCAACATTCTAGTTCCACCCCCAGGGGAAAAAATCAAACAAAAATGACTCGCTTTTGCCAAATTTCTCCTAACAAGAACATTTTTCACTCATAAGACTATGAGAAAAGCATTTCCTCACCTCCAAGTTTTAATGCTCCGTGTTTGTGTGTATGTGTGTGTCGCGGGGGCAGGTTCATTGTTGTTCTTTGTTTTGTAATCATCATTCCTTTTAATACATTTTTAATAAACAAGATTCTTTTGAGGGAATGTTGAAATGATGCTGCAGACAGCAGACAGAATGCCTTGTCCTAAAACACTTTCTCTTGTCATGTAGATAGTTTTATCTGATAAAAGAAACCTTGCTTTTGGCATTGTGTATTTTATTCTTATATATAACACACACAAACACACACTACTTTCCTGTTCAATATAATGGGAAACCAAAAGTATTCAGATAAAAATCAGTAATGTGGGTATTTTAACACCCTTTCTTTTGACACACACACAAAAAAGTTTTATATGTAGATCTCCTTTGGTTCAGCATAATATTCTATTTGAAGTGGAACTTAGCTCTTAGTTAACAATGAAAGTGATAAGTTGTCTAAAGCCCTGTTTAGACAGACAGAGCTTATTTGGCATCCACATTAAGCTGTTTGACAAAATGTTTCGAATGTAATTAGTTCACATCAAAGGTACACCACCTTCAATGGTGGGTAACATTGATGAGAACTAAAGATAGTCAGATCAGCATGACCTGACTGAAGGCCTTACACTGGAATGTTTTAGTGTTATTACATTTTATTTTTTAAAAAGAAATAGAAATAAATAAAAAAATCCACTCGTCTCTGCTGGCAGGGGAAATTTTTCTTATTTAATTTCATTAATATTTTTTAAAAGCTCTTTCAATGGTTCCATATTACAAGCTCTTTGCCCTCCTTGTTCCTGTCATACTTCCAAGACAGTCAGACAGCTGAACAATGTCCACAAAGAAATATCACTTTAAGTGTGATGGTAAAAGATTGAAATCTTGTGTTAAAGCATGTTTCTACTCTGGAAGATAACTCTGTAGACACGGCATAATGGTGCATTTCCATATCAGACTCATGGTGACTTCCAGATCATATTAGCTTAGTTTTCAAGCTAAACTAAGATTTTGCATGGTTCCTCGCCAACAAAAAGTCTCTGCTAGACCTGAAAACTCAGGCTGAGTTCTGAGTGTTCCCCCAGCACCACCAATGGCAAAGTTTCTGCACTTGAAACAAAAGGGGAAGGGTTTTTTTTTCTCTAAAATTTCTTACGATTCCTACCACCAGTTCAATGCCACTACTGTAAACAGGGCCCCACAGCCACACAGTGTACCTAATTCTGCTCAGAACTGAATCAGTGTCAGTAATGGGGGGAAATTATAAGAAAAATTCCTAGTGTATACATGTCCTTAATCAGCAGTTTCATTGATAACATGTGAAGCAGAAAAGAATCCCATAGTCTGGCTTCCCCCATAGCCTGGTGGATGCTGTATTGCTAACAGGAATAAAAAGAAGTAAACATTTTTAGGCCAGTATTTTCAAAAGTGACTCTTGATTTTGGATGCCAAACTTTAGACATTTTAAAGAAGCCTGATGTGCAAAAAGAGGGTGTGCAGCACCCTCGGAAAGGACCCTTTAATCTGTCTCAGGTCAGGCACCCAGAATCACTAGTCACTTTTGAAAAATTTGGCCTTAGCCTTTGCCAGTAGAGTAAACCACTAAGACTTGAATACACACAGGAACCAATTCTATTGGGAAAGAAAGTGCCATTTTTAAAGTTACTTTTCTGACTGTGTTGCTACTTTAACATCCCAGCCATTCATATACGAGTAAAGATTTACACAGGAGGGCTGCAGAACACTAACTACAGTTCTGGGTAGGAAGTTTTATTTTAAAAAGTTTTTCTTTTCACCTTTAAAATAACATAATAGAGAACTAGCGGGGACCTGTAGTAATGAATGTGGCCCAGTGTTCCCCCTTGTATTTAGAACAGGGACCTGTGAGTGGGGACTCTCAGATTCTATTCCCAACTATTTCTTACTCACTGTATAACCAAAGGCAAATGATTTAATCTCTCCGTGCCTCAGTTTCCCCATGTGTACAATGAGGATAATAATAATACTTACCCCACAGGGTTTAATGAAAACTTGTAAAACAATATTGTTGTATTTTTCATTGCAAAGGAGCCAATGCTGTACTTAAGTCTTCTATGTGTTTTCAAATATATATCTATATCATAAAAGATATGAGCAAAAGAGGATACATGATGGTGGGGTGCACAGTGTACTATTAACGTTTCATTAGCATGATTTGGGGATGAATACATTACATGAGTAATGAAGCTATACGTGACAGTAAAGCTCTATTACAAATTTTTAGAAAAGGTTCATAAAATGTATTGGGTGATAGGTTTCTTTGCCACTCGCCTGTAAAAGGAGATTTTTGTATTGGCATGAATCCACTATATTGGTCATGAGCAGAGAGAATTTGTATAAGTAATGACATTTTAGAAACCTCCAAAAATAATGTAAAATAGCCTTTTCATGCAATAATTACAGGGTTTCAAGGTCTGATAGCTTGGGCTCTTCCAACAATATAAGCACATGCTCTTATTGGAAAGCTAAGAATCTCTCCCTTCCAGTGGCATAAAGCTTGTTTTTCTAGCTCTGCTGGGCTTACAGATATTGGACCTTAAACATGTCACTCATCCATAGCTGACTATAGTCTGTCCTGAATGTCAGATGAGCCTTTTTAAAAGGAAATCACACCTTTGGGACGGGAAAGAGGCATTCCTTTGCTAGTTGCTTAAAGCTGTTCAGAGACTTGGTCCTGGTGGAGCTGTTACGTAGGTCAGTGAGTATGTGTTTATATATTGTATTGAAAACTAAAAGTAACAAATATAGATAATGTGTGGTGCTAAATTGAGGAGTAAGTCCATTTTAAGTGTTTTTCCAGAGCCTTCTTGTCCTGGCCCTCTTGGCCTTGAAAAATCTTTCCCCAATCTCCTCCTGTGTATTTTCTCTAGAAACAGTGACCACAAACAAGTGCATGTTGAATCCCATTCTTACCATGTAGGTCGGACAAACCAGGGGAGGATTGATAGCTCTCTTCCCTCCTTCCCCCGCCCAACATTCTCCCTATGGGTGGTGGAAAATGATTCATTGCTGTGATAAAGAAAAGTAGGGATATATAAGCTATAAATTCATAGTAATCTCTAGTTCTCAGCCTCCCATGCATGGTTGTTGACTCATCGTTATGTTTACCAATGAGGTATTACACCCCATAGTGCCAGTTTGACTTGAGTGCTAAATTGCACCTTTCAGCATTTGAAAGACTCCAGTAAGGCTTCAGAAAAGAATTTCCTTTTCACCATTTGGCAGCTGTAAGTACCAAATTGATCTGCCTGGGTTACAGCTCTTCTTAGGACAGTTGTTCTGTCTAGCTCAGTATTAATACTTCACTTTATTACTCGCTCAGTACTAATACTTGCACAATGTTCCGGAACCATTGGTTACTTTAGTAAAAGGCCTCTGTGCATGGCCATCTTTATCATCCTCTCATTCAGTTAGATGGACTCTAACCAGGAATAGAAAGTAGCCCAAGTTCCATTGTTTGTTAGTGGCAGGCACTGGCTGGCTCACCTAGTCAATTATAATCCAGGTCCTGACAGTATTAATCTGATCATACTTGAGGGAATGGGGCCATTCTTTTACCATTTTGTGAAATCCTTTCTGAAAGGTCATTTTTTCTGTCTTGGGACCAGACCACTACCTCTGTGTTTTGGGTGCAGAGATGGTGAAAGTCATATCTAGTGTTGAGAGTAGATCTCAGATTTCGCTGGGCTGGCAAATTCCATTCCATATTAACCCCACCAAATTGGATCTGGTTGGGAGAGGGAGAGAGGAAGCTTTGGGAGTCAGCTGGAAGGAGTCATGAGCAGGTGCTTTATGAAGCATTTCCCGTCCCTTCAGCGCAACCACGTACTCTCCTGTAGAAATTCCAGTAGCAGTTCACAGATTTTAAGACTACAAAGGACCATCATGAATATCTAGTCTTGTACTCCTGCATTACACAGGCCATAAAAGTTAATGCTTATTTTATCAAGAGAGGTGGGGGTGATGTGACTGTACAAAGGACTTTGGAGCCAGTGGATTGCAGTTCCTGGTCAGGATGTGGTGTGGAGGCCTGGAACCCTACAGATAAACTATATTCCCTTCAATTCCTTGGGAGCTGCAGAGTTGGAGAACAGTGTGCCCCTACCCTCCTGTGGTCTGGAAACCCCTCCTGCTGGCAAGGAACGAGAGTGGGTTCCAGAGGTTCAAATCTTTGGCTATTTTGTCTTAACTTTTTTTCGTTTATGTATATTGGTGCAAAAGGGGCTGATTTAGCCTTAAATTACCAACAGACAGGAATAATGTATACAGGCCTTGCATCCAAAGCATCTCTAAGAAATCAGAATAAAAAATAGGAGTATTAGCACTCAACAAAGTCTGACACAATCAGCCAGTATCTTTTTTTCATCCGGGATGCTTATAAATTTTAACTCTTGTAACAGAGTAACAGTCTAGCAGGCCTAAAAGCAACAACTATGCCAGGCTTTCTCTGCAAATAGCAATCTCCTAGGATGTGAAACATTGTTAATTTCTCTTAAATAATTCAATAAAATGTCAATATTCCACAACTCCCCGTGCTTGGAGTGACAGGTCTGTTCAAATTAGTAGCCCTGAAGAATAAAGAATATTCAGGACATGCTTTTATCTCAGGAAAGACAGAACTCAGTGCAGATGCGGAAGTTTTTAAAATAGCAGTTTGAAGGACCCGACTTAAACCAGGATGACAAATGATTCAAGCTCAAATACTGTAGCATTTGGAAAGGGAACAGTATCTTCAGTTTATACCTAATTAGTAAAGTCACCACAAATTCTCCATATGTGGAATATACTCTGTAAATTATATATCGTGTGTGTGTCTGTGTGTGTGTGCGTGAGAGAGAGATAGAGATGGAACTTTGTGGAAATGCTTTTCCATATTTGAATACTAATTAAAAAAATTCTGTAAAAAAAATCAAAGGATTTTTTTTTAAGGAGAGGTCACTTATTGCTTGAGATATTTTCCCTGTGAGAACTGAGAGATCTGTTAATTGGTCAAGGTAGTCCTGACACCATGTTCTAAACTGCCATGCAACTTAGTAACTAAACTATCATAAAGTTAAAGATGGGAAAGACTAAATTGTTCAGTTCATCTTTGTACCAATTCAAGACTAGTTGCTATAGTATATTCTCATATGCATTATCCAGTCTGTTTTTAAATGTTTCAAATGATGGGATATGTATCAGTTCCCTTGGAGACTATTCTAGGATATTTTCCTGATACTCCAATTAAATATTTCTTTGCTCAATTTAATTCTGTGACCGTGCTATCATGCCCTCTTGCATCATCATAAGTAATTCCTCTGCATTCAGGTGTTTATACCCATCTGATATTTGCTTTGATCAATTTGGAAACAGGAAGGAAAGGAGGATTGTCCTGTTTAAAGCTCAAAACTAAGGGTATGTCTACACTGCAGAGTTAGCTTGTACTCTTAATCAGGTTGCCCCTAGCCCCACCCTCTCATCCACACATAAAGTCTTTCCCCCCAAGATCAGTAGTGCTTTCAGCCTGGGCTAGCTGGCCCGGCTGGGGGTGTGGTTTGTATCCTAGGTGCTGTTTTCACTCCAGCTGGTAACTCTCCCACTTTGCAGTAAGGAAGCAGGCTAATTCACTCAAGTGCTGATAGTTCTCCAGTGCCTTTCCACAGTTCCCCTCATGTCCCTAGAAGGACAGATGAGTTCTGCCACAGTGCCCTGGGATAAAATCATAGAGTGTCTCAGCTTACTGCAGCGGAAAGAACCCTAGGATTTGCCCAGAGAAGTCCTAGAGTCACAAACAAGGTAGCGTAGCTCCAGTGAGCAGGGCCGGCTCCAGGCACCAGCCCACCAAGCTTGTGCTTGGGGCGGCACCTGGAGGGGGGCGGCGCGGCGCGGTGCTCCGGCTCCAGCCGCCGGGGAGAGCGGAGCTGCAGTGGGCTCGCCACCCTCCGCGGGAGCTCTGGCCGCTAGGGAGAGCAGAGCCCCGGCCGGACTCGCCGCCCTCCTCGCAGCGCTCTTGCCACCGGGGAGAGCGGAGCCCCGGCCGGGCTCTCCGCCCTCTTTCCGACGCTCTGGCCACCGGAGAGAGCGGAGCCCCGGCGGGGCTCTCCGCCCTCCTTCCGGCGCTCTGGCCACCGGGGAGAGCGGAGCCGCGGCGGGCTCGCCGCCCTCCCCCCGGCACTCTGGCCATTGGGGAGAGCGGCCCGCGGCCGGGCTCGGCGCCCTCCCCTGCCGTGCTGGGGAGTGGGGGGTGGGCAGGGGCGGCGGGAGGCTTTTTTGCCTTGGGCGGCAAAAAAGCCAGAGCCGGCCCTGCCAGTGAGGGCCCAGTAATGGGGGTATGGCTTTGCAGTGTGGCTGTTCACACCTGGGCTAGGCCAACGAGGGTGCTCAGCCAAGGTGCCAGGTAGCTCAGGCTAATTCTGCAGTGAAGACATACACTAAGAATTAGGAGGTCTGGATTCTCTTCCTGCAAGGTCAGTACATTGAGGGGCCACTTATGCCTGGATCATCTGAGGGAAGAACGCTCTCTCTCTCTCTCTCTCTCTCTTGCATATAAACTCCTGGACAGAATAATAGTGATATTTTGGATCTGCTAATAGTATGGCATTATTTATTTCTTAACCAAATTTTAAAAGAATGGACTTTTTGACCGCTCCTTTGTCATTTAGATAAACCATGGCCCTGCTGTGTGATTGAATATGTACATGTTGACCCTGTGAAGGCCAATGCTGACGAAATTGACAAGTCCTCCTTATCGCTAACAGTCCTAATTTGTTCATGTTCCCAGCTAGGTGTTATGCTAAACCACAATACAATTGGCCCTGAAAAGAGTCATTCCAGGCTCTCTCTTTCTCTCTCCCATCTTCCCTCCCAGCTTTGGTGAGGTGGGGGGAGGGGAGTCCCAGTAGGATATCTGTTTGAACAGCAATATTTTCTTGCTTTTTCTGAAATGGACTGTTCTTCTTTCCTAATGGAATTCAGAGTAGTTGATACACGGAATCTGCTAGAATCCCAGCAACTGTGAACGCTGTCTCTGCAATCAAATTTATTTACTGTTGTTTATCTGTAATCCAAGAACTTTGCCAGATTTTAATGGAGTTATAATCCTTCCTGAGAAGGAAAAACAAATAGAACATTGTCTGTTAGGGGTCTGTCCAAGATTTCTCTTGAATACTCATGACCAGGCATAAAAGCGGAGTGGCTAAATGCTGTTGACAAAACCAAATCTATCTCTTTACCTATGAAAGAAGTTCCCTGTGATTTATTTGACCACTCTGAAGGGTTAATGAAGGCAGCTTTCTGAAGCTGCTAGAAATACCCTATATCTTATGAGTAATCAGCCAGTGGGTTTGTTCCAGTGTTATAATGTTTCTAACTTGCATTTCATTGGTTGAGTGAGTTGTCACTTGAGATCTTGCTGTAGATTTTGGAGGTTGAGCTCAGTGAAGCCAGAAACATTTTCATCTAGTGTTCAGCTCAATTAAAGTCCTATAATGAATCAAATTATTATATTTCCAATCCAACTCTGGACTCCTAATTACTACTGCTCCAAACACAGCATTCCCTATCCAAACGAGAATGAGGAATGTCTTGTCATTTGGGCAGACTGGTTTGGAAAACATGGCTCAGAACTAGTTGGATGCAACTAGTTGTCTTCATCGGGCTAGGATTTCACCAACCCTTTATAATTTGATGAGGAGACCAAGAAGTAGACTGGAACCACCAATTCATTTCAGTGAACAGCCTTTAGAAGGTGTTGACTTTATGATTTTATGATTGCCACTAACAAACCTAGTTTGTGTAAAATAGCATTATGTTGTAGCAGGAATCCCATTCCATTCAAAGAGAATCTGTTTCTGCCATGTGGCGCTGATGTTTCAATTTTGTGTGTGTGTGTGTGTGTGTGTGTGTGTGTGTGGCTTCCATCCACACTCTGTTCTTGCCACCCTCCCCCATTCAGATAGTAAAAATGTCTCTCTGCCTTGCATTATGAGTTGTAAATCATTTGTGTAAATATTGCTAAGTAAGTAAATATAGTAGAAAATGGATCATTCACTTCTTTTTGTTTAGTTATCGATACAGATTTAAAAGCAGCCCTCCCTAAGTAATTGTATTTAGGTCATTCAGCATGTTTTAATAATGACAGTACTAGGGTGGGTACGAAGGCAAGAGGCAAAGCCAAAGCCGTGCACCTAGAATTGCCCTAAGAAGAGCAAGGTTATTACTGATAACGAAACAGTTTGTTCTGTCTCGCTGGGATTAGTTGAGAGGAGGGTAGTTTAATGAAAAACCTTTTTTTAGGGGGCGGGGTGGGACTGCATATTCTCATTGCCCATCCATCTATAATTCTCAACCCACTGCAGGGGTAAAGACTCTTTCAGCACTGCTCCCCCATTCATCATGCTGAACAGAATCTTTCTACTTTCGCTACTATGGGTTGGAACAAATATGCACAACTAGCATTGGAATGAGGGATTCCCAGCAATCTCATGGTATAAAGTACCCATTTTTCACCATGTTAGTTCCCAAGCTAATGGATTTTAATCTCTTTCTAAACCAGGGTGGAGTATTGCTTATTTTGCACTTATTTGGGAGAAAAACAGCAAATTTTAAGGCGGAAATAAACATTTTTTATGGTAGTTTAATGAGGGGAAAAAAAAGACTATTTGACAACTTCTCTTTTAATCTTCAAAATAGCCCCAGCAGAGATGGATTAGTGGGGAGAGAGCAGAGGAGGCAATCAAAAGTGCATGATAAATGCAATTTATCATGTTTCCACAATTTATTGCCCAATTATCCTCTTCATTGTGAGTGTATGTTTATGTATGTTACATAATATGAATGGGTATATGATAGGTTTGTGTAGGAATTTTTATTGGGAAATGATACAAATCATTTGATTTTTCTACAGCATGCCCTACAAAGCTGTTGTGTGGTGTTGGGTTTTTGTGGGAGGGGGGTGGTATTGTTTTAAATAAGTGTAAAAATTGAAATATTGCTAGATATAATTGACAAGGACAGAGCACGCAGCTTACGTGCCACTATTTCTTTAAAAAAGGAACCCGTAAAAAGTTTACAAATCCAATTCAGTTCTCGTAAATTCATATCTTTGAAATCTGATAAATATTTAAGCAGATGTTTATTACTTGTAAGGCATGAAATATTCCATAAAGAGAGGCCATCATTCCTTGATCACCATAAAGGGGGATGGCAATTCTTTCCAATTACACTTTATCATTATTAGCTTTGCTGCTGAAAGGGCTAAGTCCACAATCCTCCTCCCCTGCCACTCCAGCTTTGTGAGTTGAAGATCTTCTTTATAACCCAGGATACAAAGTTCAAGAGTTACAAATGAATTAGTGGGTCCAGTCCTAATCCTTTATTCATACAATTGCTTTTCCTTCCCATCTCTCTGGTCCAGTAATATGCTTATGTGTAGTGGTGGAGCTGTAAAACAGAGCCCAAATGTTTTGGTTTTTTGGTTTTAAAAGACCTAGTTTTGTTTTTTAAAAAGGCTGTATTTATATGTGAAAAATCCCCCCCTCTCCCCTCCCTCCCCGGAGGGACATACCTATGCTGATCCAACCAGTGGTGTAGACAGGTCGGCAGAAGAATTCTTCTGTTGACCTAGCTATTGCCTCTCGGGGAGGAGGATTATCTACATCGAGAAAATAACCCCTCCCATCGGCGTTGGTACTGCCTATAGCAGGGGAGTCAATTATTTGTCAAGGCCCAAATTTCTTGGTCAAGGTCCAGACTCCAGAGAAAGTAATAATAATAAAAAAATCCCAATAATGACAATAATAAGTAAATAAAAAAGACTTCGGGGCCTGTTCAGAAGCGTCTGACGGTCTGGATTTATCCCGTAGTCCACCTATTGATTATCCCTGGTCTACAGTGAAGTGCTACAGCTGCAGCTATGCTGCTGTAGCGGTTTAAGTGTAGACATGCTCTAAGTTTAAGAACATTATTTTTAAGTATAACTTTCTCTTAACCCTTCCATGTGCCTGTTCTTAGCTCATCGTCTACATTTGTCTGGTAAGGATTTTGGGTTCATTTTAAAAGGGCATCATTCCAATCCAAGAGCAATAAAAATGCCTCTCTTCCTTGGGAAAGCAGAAGAGACAACGCATTATGTTTTCCCATTCTTGGGGGAACGCGCTGCTGTTTGAACTGTGGCTTTCTTTGATGCCCACCAGTGCCACCCATAGGTCAGTTGAAGTGGGTTGGTTGAGGGTGCCCCACAGCACTATTAGAAACACGAGACCAATGGTTTGTCCAGTCCAGCACCCTGTCACTGACACATGCCCAGCCGTAGGCAGTTCTAGAATATGCAGCCAAAAGAGAAAGGATGTCTGAGCCCCTGTTAGTTACTAGCTGGTTTAAGTCCTGAAGCATGAGTCTGCAGCTTCAGTGCTCCTGTCCCCAGATTCCTGCTGTGCTTTATTAAAAGGGAAGAAAAAGCTGCATTTAAGCACCCTCCCACAAAAGAAGAATAATTTGTAATTTAAAAAAATACTCCTGTCAAGCTCGTGCCCAGTGTTAGGGTTACCATTCGTCCGGATTCCCCCGGACATGTCCGGCTTTTTTGAGTTTAAAAATAGCGTTCGGGGGGAATTTGTCAATGTCCGGATTTCCCCCCCATGCAGAGCGTGCGCGCCTTACAGGGCAGCCGGCCAGATCGTGCCACTCGCAGGGGGCTCCGGCAGCTAGAGCCCTTCCTCCACTTCCCCCTCCTCTCCCCTGCAACTTGAGACCACTCCCCTCCTCTCTCTCCCTCCCTCCGCCCCCTGCATTCGCAGATCGCTGGCCGGCCGTTCGCCTCGGCCTCCGGCAGTCTGGAGCTCCGCCCCCTGCTCCCCTCCCCCGCTGCCAAGCGCGCTGCTCTGCAGCACGGTAAGGGGGCCAGGGGGTCAGAGAAGGGCCGGGGAGGTTCTGGAGGGGGTAGTCAAGAGACAGGGAGCAGGGGGAGGGTTGGATGGGTCAGGAGTTCGGGTGGGGGCTGTCTGGGGGTTGGGGGTGTAAGGTTTTGGGCAGTCAGAGTACAGGTGGGGGGGTCTCAGGAGGGGGCAGTTAGGGGACAAGGCACAGGGAGGCTTAGGTAGGAGGTGGGGTTCTGGAGGGCAGTTAGGAGCAGGGGTCCCAGGAGGGGGCAGTCAGGGGACAGGGAGCAGAGGGGTTTAGATGGGTCGGGAGTTTTTTTTGGGGGGGGGGCTGTCAGGGGGTGGGGAGTGGTTGGATGGGGCGTGGGAGTCCCAGGGGTCTGTCTGGGGGTGGGGGTGTGGATAAGGGTTGGGGCAGTCAGGGGACAGGTAGGGGGTAGGGTCCTAGGGGGCCAGTTAGGATGTGGGGAAGGTCTCAGGAGGGGGCAGTCAGGGGACAAGGAGCAGGGAGGCTTAGGTAGGGGGTGGAGTCCTGGGGGGCAGTTAGGGGCAGGGGTCCCAGGAGGGGACAGTCAGGGGACAAGGAGTGGGGGGGGGAGGGTTGGGGGTTCTGAGGGGGCAGGAAGTGGGAGGGAGTGGAAGGGGCAGGGGCGGGGCTAGGGCAGGACGGGGGTGGGGCTAGGGCGGGGCTCCTCCCGTCCTCTTTTTGATTGTTGAAATATGGTAACCCTACCAGTGTTCACTTCTACTTCCCATCAAGAAACAAACAAATCCTGGGGATAGAACAAAGGACTCTAAGTTCTCTTTAGACTTAGTTTTTCACCTAAAATGGTGTTCATTTATTTATTTTAAATTCTTTCTAGTAGAAGAGGAGGGATGAAGAGAGGGGAGGGATATGAGTGGCATGTCTTTGCCCTATTCTTCCCATTTCCCAGTCTCTAGTCACCTTTGCCTGACAAGCTTTTTACTCAAGCCCACAAGCCTAGGCTCCGGCATCAATTTTTTACCTCTTAGGAAAAACAAAGTTGGCAGGGAGATAATGTTGGATTTAACGTGATCTACAGGACTGGGGTCAAGGGTGATCGTGAGGGCCTTCAATCAGTAGACATTCATTTTAGTGTGTCATCGGTACCAGATCAGGTTTACATTTACAACAAACTGAAGTGGCGGCTGAGCAGCACACTTTTAACAGCAGACTGAAAAACTGTTGGCTGGGAGCTGCCAGGGAAAAATAAACACAATTCGAAGTCCATGGTAAATCAGTTGTCATTATTAACACACACAAAGAAAGTGAGAGAGGGGAGGCAACATTTTGCATCGGTATTAACGATTGTTAGATTTGGCCATTTGGAGACGCTGCAAAGCTGGATTTTTTTTTTAATTGTTTTCAATTCAATAAAAAAAGTTAATGGATGACAAGAAAGCCAATGTTGATGTTGCACTGCATGGTTGTAAAATTCATGACTCAGCAGGGGGCTGGAAACTTGTCAGGGCCACTCCAAGGGCTCCCTCCTGCAAAATGAGCTCCCTGGCATGCTTTGGATTCTCCTCGATCCATGTGCCCATTGAAAGTTGATGGCACGTGGTACCCGTTGCATATGTTGGTATAAATGCACGCAGACCAGTGTGTAAACGCGGCAGTCCCATGTGGCACCCCCTTAACTGCCAACATGATGGGGCTGGGAATTGTGGCAAGAAAGCTCCCTTTTCTTATCACCTACAAGAGGGTGGAAGGTTGAGTGTCACTGATGCTGTCTGGAGTGATCAGTAAGAGCTCCATGGTGTGGAAGAGGAAGAGAATATAAGGAAACTGACCTCTCGTTCCCTTCCACCCTGGCAATTCTTGCCCTTCTTCTAAAAATGTGTAATAACAGCACTGCAGTGAAATGCTTGCTTGTTCTTACGTATGGCGGATGAACTGAAATCACTGTTTCTGTTTCTAGGTACAGGGATAGAATGGAACGGGCCACAGTGTGGGTGCCCCATTGAGTTTTCAGACATGCACAAATACTGCGGTGCTTCTCTGTGGCAATTTCACAGTTCTCTGTTTTTCATATTTTCTTTGAACAAATGTACATTTCCACTGACTAGATGTAAAAAAAACAACAACCCCCAAACACCCCAAAACCAAACAAACTTCATGGGATGGTTGTGGCCCTTTGATGCAAAATCAATGGGTTGAAGTGCGTTTTATGGTTTGTGGAATTTGTGGTGTGGAAATACGGTTAGGAAACAGGAGCAGTGAGCTACCAGGATCACTGCCGCATGCTGGTCACACTTGAGTGAGTGGTGTACAAAGCTTTTTCTGTAAGCTTTGCTCAGAAAGGTAATAGCCCTCTCCAACGTGTAAATTCTTGTGTAATCTAATTCCTTTCTTTGTAATTACTTGGAGACTTGCCATTTTATATGACTAAGAAGTTGGCGAACTGATCCAACGTACAAGCCAGTGGAGAGGAGGGGAGGTAGAAAGGTATAGAGTAAAACAGAGGTGCTAATATCACCAGCTGACTGTGTGTTCAGATAGACTCTGGCTGGAAAGTACCAATATGTAATAAAAGAACAATAATGGAAGATGCTTTAAGACAGAAAGGATGGTTTTGTGCTTTGAAGTACAGGATGAAAAATCAACATCTTTGCTACAAACTTCTTCTTTGACCGTAGGCAACTCACTTAACCCCTCTCTATCTGGAGATATACCTATCTCATAGAACTGGAAGGGACCCCAAAAGGTCATCAAATCCAGCCCCCTGCCTTCACTAGCAGGACCAAGTACTGATTTTGCTCCAGATCCCTAAGGGGCCCCCTCAAGGATTGAGCTCATAACTCTGGGTTTAGCAGGCCAATGCTCAAACCACTGAGCTATCTTTCTGCTTCAGTTTCCCTCATCTGTGCCCATAGAGATAATAAATCGCTATATGACAGCATAGGTGCCAACTTCTCCCGGCGCCGGTGGGTGCTCGACCTTCCCCTGCCCCACCACCATTCCAACCCCTTCCCCAAAGTCTCTGCCCCTATTGGACTCCTTCCCCAAATCCCTGCCCCGCACCGCCTCTTCCCCTCAGTGCGCCACGTTCCCGCTCCTCCTCCGTTATCTCCGTTACCCTCCCACAGCTGTTTCGTGGCGGCAAGCACTGGGAGGAGAAGTGGGGACGCAGCGCGCTCAGGGGAGGAGCTGGGGCGGGGCAGGGAGCTTGGCTGCCGGTGGGTGCTCCAGCCCTGGAACACCCATGGAGTCGGCGCCTATGTATGACAGGTATCTTGAAGCTGAATTAATTAAATGTTTGCACTTTGAGATCCTCAGTTAGAAGCACAAAGTATTGTCACAAAAATTTATATGGCATTAGTGGCAGTTTAAAAAAAAATTTCCATTTAGAGCCAGCGCTGGTCAGATGTTAAACTACTCCAAAAAAAAAAAGCAGTTTAACATTAGCTAGTAGAATCAGTAAGAAGGAGGTTAATGAATGATGATGTGCAACCACTGTTTTAAAAAGGGGAGAGAAAAAGTATTCTCCATCCATAGTATTTCTTTTGTGTGAACATCTCTAGTGAATTTTCATGCTACAAGAGTAGATCAGTGATGGCCAAAGTGCAGCCAGCCCTTTTTTACCCCTAATGCTGCTCTGGCACATTACCCTGCTCTGCATTTGAAATGTTTATATGTGGTCCCTCTGCACAGCAGCTACTCTGCAGTACGGTAACCAAACGGTCAATGACCTGCTTCCGTTCGCTCCCGTTGGTGCTCCTTGTTAATAGGGAGAGAGGGAGACGAGTTTGGCCAAGCACAAAGCAAAAATAATGGTCTAGGCTATTATGCCAAAAGAGGAAAGTAGAATGAGAACTACAAGAGGGGTGGTCAAGCAAATAGCTAGCGGATGACAAGTCGGTTGAGAATAGCAGCAGGTTCTGGGCAGCTTTGCCAAGAGCCTTTATTTATAACGCTTGTGTGGCCCACATACCAAGAGTGTGGCTGTCTCCTTCTCCTAGGGTGGTGATTAGATGGAGCAGTGCAAGTATGCCCTTAGTTTTCTGAACCAGAAAAATGGTTTAAACCTGGAATAAGTGGACTTGGCTGTATAATAGGTGTGTCTGTTTTTATGAATGACGTGTTAATCATCAACTGTGTTCTTGGTACTGGACAAAACGTAGATGACAGCAGTGGCCCCTGCCCCTAGGAGCTTGCAAATCACACTGAGCAACTCAGAGGTCTTAGAACTTCTGGTCTCTTTTTTAGTATAATGGGAGGGTGGCAGCTGAGGCTGTGTAGACTGAGGAATGACAACAGAGACTGTTTCCTGGGCTTGTAAGCCCCCCACTAATTAAATGTGAGTGTAGGGGAAAAGGAATAAAGTATTAGGATGAAACTGTGGTATTATCCTTCCTGTACATGGAATTAAATCTACCTGTGTGGTTTGCAACCCAATTTCCATGAAGTACAGTTCTGAGCAATACAATAGATTCTCCCCTCCCCCGATTGCCATCTGAAACATGATATATTTTCCATGAACTCCCACATAAATGGTTTTTTTTTTTTGGTGACAGATTGCATGTTAAAGCACTGGAAGATGAAAGCATCAAATATTTGCCTTAGAAAAACACAGTGAAAGATTCTCTCATCCTCCCAACTCAAACTGAATCAGCTAGAATTCCATTAACAAAAATGACTCTCTGTAGTTAAACTTATTGGCACCCCGTGGGCATCATTAAGATGCTTTTTTTTTTTTTTCAGGGGAAGGAGGGGCAGTGTGAAGCTAATGTAGGACAGTGGTGGCTTATGTTTGAATTCCTCTTAATATTGTGGAATGAGTATCCTCAGTAGAACACAAGCCACGTGCAGTTGGAATCCCCTTTCCAAGCCCAAAGCTAATAATACCAAGGGACTGAATTATGTAAGTGAGATATATTATTTAATGATATATGGAATACTGACTCACTGTAGGACTTTGGACAAGCGCCCTTCATTGTTCAGTGCCTCAGTTTATCATCTGTGAACTGGAAATAACATTCACCTACAATGGCGCAGACCCTCAAGAGAAGTAAATTGTTGTAGCCCCATTGACTTTAGTGAAGTTATGACTATTTACATCTGCTGAGGATCTCCCCCAGTATCTCTGAGAGGTGTTGAGGCTTTATTAATGTTTGCAAAGCACTTCAAAATTCTCAAATGTGTGTACACATGTGTAAGTGTAAAGCGTGTGTGTACACTCCAGATCTACAATTTGATCAGTAATTTGATATTAAGAGTGATTCAATGCCTAAAAGTTGTTCATCTCCGTTAACTTCTTGCTGCACATACACTGGGCCTCAACCGGCAATCTGCTGAATACTCCCAATTACATTTGACTTGAGTAAGAATTGAGAGCCTCGTCTCCTTGTAGGAGCCAAACTTTAAATACACACTTCCTCTCCTTTAGCTTTGGATAGTCAGCCTGCATATAATTGGCATGATGATTATGCCATTCCAGCTTTACCACAAATGTAGGTGACAATTGTTGGTTATGCAGGGCGAATGTCCTTCTAATTCCACCAAACGCGCGCACACACTTCTGAATTACAGGGTCAGGAGTCTGATGAGCAACAAGAAAAATGAAACTCAATTTACTGACGTAAGAAGAACCTTCCGCTGCTCCCTGCATGTTCTATACACTGCGTGCCTGGTATTCCAACCCCAGTAATTGTGAGTCGGTAGCAGACACTCACATCCACATCTAAAATAAGTAGGAATCTGGTATTATATATGGAATCTGCCATATATATATATATGGAATCTGCCATATATATGGCAAAACTCTAATGAATGCACGTTCTGCTTATATATGTGTTTAAAGTGTGTGTGTGTGTGTGTTTACTTCCTAAACTATGATAGTTATTCTGTGCAGCACTCATATTACCTTCCTTAAACTGTTATCTAAGCATACATTGGTAGGTTATGAATTACAAAAAACATCATGGAAAGTTATTACTGCATCTGCTCAGTATACATGTTTTCGGGTATTATTCCCCCCACCCACATACAGCCTGACTAAACATTTTCTCAAATTTTGTCTTTTTGGAGTGTGGAGGGGGGTGAAAGTGCACCATAAAAATCTGGTTACTAGTTAATGTTTTTTGCCACTTGTGTACTATATTTTTTTTTAATGGCAGATTCCATGTTGGAAAAAACAAAACCATTCCTGAGATAAATGTTTGCTCATAGTAAATTTTAACTGCCAGGCTAATGACCCAGAGAAATGGTGGTGTAAAAGCAAGCACTGACACAACCTGAAATTGGGAATGTTAATGGAACAGTTATTGCTACCAACTTAATGTTCAGAAATGTTTTGTTTTTACGTGGTTAGAACAGGAGGCTGTGGGCCAAGGCATCTGGATTCAATTCCAAGTATTAGGACTTATTTGCTTGGTTCCCACTCTGTCAACCTTATTTGCAATATTTTGTATTTTCTTCCCTGAATATCTCCACTGCAATCAGCGAGGTTGTTTCCAAAGCAAGACACTATTCAACATGAGTGAAGGAGGCAGAATCTGGACAAGTCTCAACCTTCCCACCTGTAAATGGGTTTAGTAATACTCAGCTCACTAGGTATGTGATAGTAAGGGTAATTAATAGTTTGAGAACCTTGCATTAAATATTAATACTTTGCCCTTCTAGATATCAAAGCCCCCATCACACATCTAAGTCTCTGTTAGAGTTGGGAATAGAACTTCAGTTCAAGTGCTGTATAGGTGTAAAGTATTATCATGGAAATGTGTTTACAAGCTCATCAGGAAAAAACACTTTTCTGCTAAGGATCTGAAACCACATTGTAAAAGAGGAGATGTATTTCTCTTTTACAGATGGTAAGGAAAGTGATTTCTCGGTTAATAGTCACAAGGAAAGTCAATGGTAGAATAGGAGATTAGATTTCCTAGTCCCCCCTATTCTTTATGATAGTGGTGGTCAACCTGTGGCCCGCGGGCCGCCTGTCAGAGTAATCCGCTGGCGGGCCGCCAGACTATTTGTTTACATTTGCATGGCCGCCCACAGCTCCCAGTGTCCGCGGTTTGCCGTTCCTGGCCAATGAGAGCTACGGGAAGCCGCATGTTGCCCACCACTGCTTTATAATCTCTGGACCATGCTTTATTATTGGGGGAGGGGGGGTTGGTTTGGCTAGTTTACTATTTATTTATTTTAAACTGAAATCTTAGTAAATACTTCAGTGTCTACTTTCCCAGTTGTGCTCCATTGAAATCAGTGGCTAAACATTCATTAGCGTAAGTGGGAACAGACTGCACCGTACTTGTAAGTGGGAACAGACTGCACCGTACTTGTTTAAGTAACTTGCTTAAGGCTGATGGAAGTTATGTAACAGAACAGGCCTCTTTCCATGTAAGCACCCAATATGGAAATATTTATACATTGAGAAAATGCCTGTTGACTTCAGTGGGAGTTCTGTCTCTCTAAGAATGGCAGGAGAAGGCCCAACGAGAGTAGGGTTTGAATATAACATTTTGGACCATTTGGTTAATCAATTCTAGCAGTAGCAAATATCTGAGTTTCATAGGAAGGTGAAACATTCACCTCCCCGTTTTTGTGCACCTAGCCTTGTGTGAGGTTCAGTAGACGACAGGTTGTTCTTTCTTGACCTCTGAAGGTGATCTGATGCCCTGAAGCAATGAGATTTGATTTGGGAGAAGAACTGCATTTGACCATATCTTGTTACTAATTTCTCCTATAATTTAGCCTGAACAATGGTCCTGTGATTAGGTTGTCTGGTATTCCTGGAGGGTGAGGTGAAAATAAATAGCTAATGCCAGCGCTTATCGAGACCATCGGATTGGTAACCACTTTCCTGCCGTTTGCCGGCAACTGCAGCTCATGCTACCAGGGTAAAGAAACCAAAAGAGGAGTGGGAAAAGGGGTCAGCTCTAATCTTGAAAATGGCAGAATGCAAATGGCTGCCTAGGAATGTCTGTTCAGTTCCCCATGTGTCTGCATTAGCACCATCGTTAAGACACTCATGCATCCAGCTGGGCTGCCAGGACTGAGCCAGGGCGTCTCCTGCGTGGCTCCTCCAGGCCCCCAAGAGCTGCCAGAATACAGGCACTAAGAAAGACTCCTGTTCCTTAGCTCTCAGGGCCTGCTTCTGGCTGGAGCCCAGCCAGCGTGGAAATGTCCGAGAAGAGAGAGGAAGAGGAAGCAGCACCTGGCTGCCTCAGGGCATAGCCATCAGGGAGTGACAGAATGGGGGAACTGTCTGGAGTAGGAGGGGATGGGGAGAATGGGAGCCCTCCTCCCCCCCTTGAGCACTGTCCCCCTATTCTGTGCTCACATCCTGTTCCCACAGCCAACCTCCCATTGAAGTCTGAGTGGGGTTAGGGACTCACAGGCTGTTCTTCAGCTCCAGTCTGAGTCACATCCGGATTTGTGCACAAGCTCATCTATCCCAATGGAACATGTGATGGTAAGTCTGCCCTAGCCCTATATACCTTCATAATCTAATAGTTCATCAATAGCTGACTTAATGAAAATTGTACAGGGAGAGATGGGGCCTGAGCTCATTTGCTTTGATCTTACACACTTGGAGAACCACCTGTGTAGAACTACACTGGGCAGGCTTAGATGATACAGTGGTTAAAACACTTGTGACCTGTTTACATTAACGCTCCTATCATGACTACCACTGATGGAACGACATTCAGTGCTTGCCCCAGTCCCTCTAACGAGCATGGTAAGACATCTAAGTCCTGGGCTACACCTAAAAATTAGGTTTCAGAGTAGCTGCCGTGTTAGTCTGTATCCGCAAAAAGAACAGTTGGTATGGCAACTTCCACCTTTTCATGTTCTCTGTATGTATGTATATCTTCTTACTATATGTTCCATTCTATGCATCTGATGAAGTGGGCTGTAGCCCACAAAAGCTTATGCTCAAATAAATTTGTTAGTCTCCAAGTACTCTAAGCCACAAATACTCCTGTTCTTTTTCTAAAAAATAGATTGACCTGGCTGTGTCAAATTTGCTCAGAGTAAACTTTAACTGGCAGCGTAATGACCCAGAGAAATGGTATTATAAAAGCAAGCACTGACACAACCTGAAATTTGGGAATGTTAATACCTCCACTTAATGTTCAGAAATGTTTTGTTTTTACGTGATAATTATATTAGCTAGTGGTTAGAGCTGTGAAAAATAACATGTTCTGTTCAATGTAATTAGGTTGACCTAACATTCACTGAAGATGCAGCTAGGTTGATGGAAGACCAAGCTAACACCTCTTGGAGAGGTACATTGACTGAAAAACCCTTTTCGTCAGTGGGTGAGGCATCTAAGCTGCAGCGCTGTAGTTATAGTGCCGAACAGGTTGTAAATTAGTACCTAAATGGTCATTCAGAGTCAGATAATATTATTTTTGATTGTGTGTATGCCACTATAGTATATTTTAAAGTAATAAGATCGATTCCCTGCTCTGAGGAAGTTACAGTTTAAAAAGTATGTTGTAGTCAATTGTCCACATTACTTGCTATAGTTGTTCTCATTATCAATTTGTTGGACAGTCTCAGAGATAACTCTGAGGGATGTGCTTAATGATCTGGTGGGCTACCTATGAAAAACCTTTGAGGTTTCCAAACCAGGAGGAAAGGTAGCCTTGGGGTTTGTATTCAGAATTTGAACACATGATTTATCCCCAACTTCACTTCACACTCTGGGTGTATTGTTTATTAATTTTTGTTGGACCTCTTTGTAATAAAAGGCACTAGAGAAGTCCAAAGGTTTTGAAAACAGCAGCACTGGAATCGGTTTCTCCAACACATACCTGCAAATTCTGGAGTTCAATTTCCTGGGTTCCCTCACAACAACTGGTGGTGTTGTAACCACATCCAGCAGTGTTACCCTTAACTCAGGATTTGGCAGGTATGCAACGGCAGAGGAGCTTTTCCTTGGAGTTTTGTGTTTTAAAATGTACACACGTTAATCTGCACCCATATTCTGTTGGTGTTTCTGTTATTAAGCCATTTTTTAAAAAGCATTCAGTTCACCTTTAAGAAACAAAGATCCTGTTTTCATGTAAATTCCCATGGTAACTAGGACAAAGAAACACATAAAACATAGGAGAGAGATATCAGCACAATTGTTTCTAAATGGAATGTTTTTCAGTTGGCACTATGGTTAGGATTGGTGACATGGTGGTGTGTGAAAGGGTTGCCTCCGCTGGTGCATCTGCCTTAGCCTGGGTAATCCACAGAGCTCTTTGTTTCCTCTGGGCTGAATGGCTGCAAAGTGCTCACTGAACCTGGAAACACCTCCTTTTGTGTCTTATGCACTCCTAATGTAGGCAGTTAAAGTTGGAGCAATTGCTCATAATGGTGGTGTGAATGCAGCCATTGTGAAGGGGAGGGGATTGTGCTGAAGTCATTGTTGGCACACAGATTCCATTGTTTTCCAGTATTAAGGGTGTGTAAAACCTCAGTAAGTGAATGCTTAAGTGTATCCCCTGCAAAGGTATTCCATTTCTGCAGTGACTGCTATAAAAATATAAAATCAGAAACCTGCTGGACTTTTTTTTTTATTTAAACCTTATTGGGAGTGTGTAGCAAAGTCCCATTCAACATGAGAGAGAAAAGTTTGGTGAAAATGCCCACTCAGGTGACAAATGTGGTGGTTCCGTATGCTGCCGGATCATCGAACATATCTGTATTTTCTCCTGTGAATTGTCATTTTCACCCAGTTAATTTTGTTAATTCCCAGCCTGTTTTAACACATAGAGCAGCCCAGAAGATGTGACTTGTGTCTTTCCCAGAGTGACAAAGAGGGCGGTGTGAAGTAACATCTTTTATTGGCAAAAAGAAGAACAGGAGTACTTGTGGCACCTTAGAGACTAACAAATTTGTTAGTCTCTAAGGTGCCACAAGTACTCCTGTTCTTCTTTTTGCGGATACAGACTAACACGGCTGCTACTCTGAAACCTATCTTTTATTGGGCCAACTCCTGTTGGTGAAGGAGACAAGTTTTCGAGCTATATAGAGCTCTTCTTCAGGTCTGGGAAAGCCACTCAGAGTGTCACAGCTAATACAAGGTCAAACAGATAGTTTAGTACGAGTAGTGAGCATATATTCCCAGCGTGGTTTTCTTAAGAAAGCCTGGAGGGAATCTCTCTCATTTTTTTTATTTTATTTTTATAGCTCTACCAGTCACTATCAGTTGGAAGCAAGAGGACACTAATTATATATATAGCTAATAGTATCTAAATAATGCCAATTGTATGTTCTTAGAGGGAGAATTTCAATTTTAATTTTTGGTGGCCAGAATTTTCCTTCTCCTTTTTTATACTAAAAAATTACATCTTCAGAGTGCATTTTGTTTGGATCTTAGTTGTTTTTAAACTTTCTCCCTTAGCATTTGAAATCCAGACATTATAGGTGTTGGAATCTGAAAGAGGAAGTTGACTGTAAACAGAAGTGATAGCAGCCTTCAACTACCTGAAGGGGAGTTCCAAAGAGGATGGAGCTCGGCTGTTCTCAGTGGTGGGATGACAGAACAAGAAGCAATGGTCTCAAGTTGCAGTGGGGGAGGTCTAGGTTGGATGTTAGGAAACACTATTTCACTAGAAGGGTGGTGAAGCATTGGAATGGGTTACCTAGGGAGGTAGTGGAATCTCCATCCTTAGAGGTTTTTAAGGCCTTGGCTGACAAAGCCCTGGCTGGGATGATTTAGTTGGTGTTGGTCCTGCTTTGAGCAGGGGGTTGGACTAGATGACCTCCTGAGGTCTCTTCCAACCCTGATATTCTATGAAACTAGCGTCATTGACTTGCATTGCCCAAGCTGCAAAGCTTAAAAGAAAACAAAGAGTGGAGCTAGTGAAAAGTAGAAGACTCTTTCACTTTTCTGGTCTAAAGTGGTCATAGTACAAATAGACATAGTCCCAGGCCCAGTCTGCACTATAAGTTTTGGCTGGCAATACCTATGTTGGTTGGGTTGAGAAGAGATGTGATCCCTGAGAGAGACAGCCCTGATCTACACTACAAATTTATGTCGGCATAACTACATTGCTCCGGGGTGTGGAATATCTACAATCCTGAGCAACATGGCTATACCAGCTGAACGCCTGCTGTAGACAGTGCTATGTTGACAGGAGGGCTTCTCCTAACAGCCTTGCTACCACCTCTCAGGGAGGTGGAGTACCTACACTGACAGGAGAAGCTCTCCCATCAGCATCTTCACTAAGCACTACAATGATGCAGCTGCGCCACTGCAGTGCTCTAAGTGTAGACAAGCCCACAGCTGTGCTCACAGAAATCTCTAGTGTAGACCTGGCCAGAGGTAGAGAAATTTTTGTTTGTAGTTGAAGTCCCTGATCCATCTGGTTCTGTGGCAAGGAGGCCCATATACAAGGACACAGGGCTCTGAAACAAGTTGTTGAATGAAGGTCTAAGATTTTTTTAAGCTGTCAATCTCTTGAAATCCACACTTTTTTTTTTTTTTTTTAAGGGTGAGTTTTATTATGACCAAAATAGAGGTAATAGAAGGTGAAGGCCTTATTGCTACATCAAAAGATTGTCATTGTTCCTAAAGCCTGGTCTACACTGGGAGGGGATCGATCTAAGATATGCAACTTCAGCGACAAGAATAGTGTAGCTGAAGTCGACGTATCTTAGATCGAATTAAAATTACTTACTTCATGTCCTCGCGGCGCGGGATCGATGGCCGCAGCTCCCCAGTCGACTTTGCTTCTGCCTCTCGCACTGCTGGAGTTCAGCAGTCGACAGAAGAGCGATCGGGGATCAATTTATCGCGTCTACACTACACGCGATAAATCGATCCCTGATAGATCGATTGATACCCGCCGATCCAGCGGGTAGTGTAGATGTACCCTAAGTGGCAAACCTACATTAGGCATTATCATCCCTCCATCTAGTATTATGTATTCTCTTTATCCAGTGGTTCTGTTTTTTAAATTTATTTATTTATCAGGGCGCTTTAATTGTTTTAAATTCAGTCTGCCAGTGAAGATAATAGGAAGTGAAACTATTCTTGTTTGTTTGTTTTGTTTTGTTTTGTTTTGTTTTGTTTTGATAGCCTAGAGTTTTTGAACACACATTTTTATGAAGTACGAAGAGTAACTCTTAACTTATTTTTTTGGCCACTGTTGAAAAGCAACGGGTGAAATTCTGCCCCCACGGAAATCAGTGGCAAAACTCGTATTGACTTCAGTGGTACCAAGGTTTCAACCCATGTATAAACAAACCAAAAAAATGGGTCATAAGTATTACTTAGGACTATCATGTAAACCAGAGCCTGGTCCACATTACTAAGTTAGGTCGATGTAAGTCGCCTTGCATCAACCTATTTGTGCATGTGTCCAGACTCAAATTTGTCTCTGATCAATTACAGTGACACAGTAAAACCAGCTCCCTGAACAGCATGGAACCCTGGTTTTACTTGCTGAGGTTGACTCAGTGTGAGTGTAGATGCTGCGTGACCTGTGTCGACCCTATTGGCTCTCCAGCAGCTGTCGCACAATGCCCTATTCCCTGCAACAGTCATCACTCTGGTCACAATTTTAAACTCCACTGCCTGGGGGTTACAGAGATCTGAAGCCACCCCCTTTTAAAACTTCCAAGTGTGTTTTTGAAATGCCTTTTCATCCATTACCCACTTTGGGGAGCACACCTAGCAGCTCACCTTTATTCTGTGCTACTGCCAAACTGACCAGGGCAGCGCTCCACACTAGGTGTGCTCCTGACTGGAGTAGACAGGAGGTATTGGACCTCTTGGGCCTGTGTGGACAAGATGCTGTGCAAGCACAGCTGTGGACCAGCCATAGAACTGTGGATGTCTACAAGCACATTGTACAGGCAATGGGGTATGACAGGGATCAACAGAGGTGCCGCGTGAAAGCAAAGGAACTTTGCCAGGGATATCACATGGCCAAGGGGGCCAACAGTAGATGGTCTTGAAATGTTTGTTCATGTGAGTAGTACCAAAGGATCTAATGACTACTTTCAGGAGTGAGAATTGCAGCACTAGGCTTTAAGTAACTCAGACAATGAAGTTAGCGCCTTAAAAGTACTCTTGTGTCTACATGATTCAGCGCACACAGTAAACGTATCGTTCATTTATGCAGACCTGTGCAGATGTTGGGCATAATAGGACACGTTGGTGTGTTTTTCCCCAGTGAATAGAATTAATCCTTCATAAGCATGTGAAATTGACACAGTAGTCCATCTCCTGAGCCATGCTGAGCAATCATGTTAAAACAGGTTTACTGACTTAAAAAATATGGATTGCGTAAATGCTTATTTGGGGACTTCCTCAAAACCAGTAATTATTTATTCGGGGATGGAAAGAATTCCTTCTGAGCCAGTAGAGATCAACAAGTAAATGCTCATTGTGACCATTTTTGAAGCATGCATTGGTATGTGCGTCTCATTCGTTTTTTTTTTTTTAAGAAAAAAAATGTTGAGCTTTGCTGTTCCCCTCGCTTCGCTAATACAAGTTGGTCCTGGCATGCAATCTAGCCTAACTGCTCCAGTCTAGCCTTCTGTGGCAAGGCCACCAGCTGATTTCTGCCTCTGCTCAAGTCCACAAACAGCTCAGAGACTTTTTATTTCTTTGCTGGTAAAACACCCGGTGCAGTTTATTTACAACATTAGTTTTCAACACCGTTATACACTGTAACCTCACCCCTACGGTCCTAGGGAGCCCTCAGCCCCTGAGGCAAACAGGGAAGAGCCATCTCTCTCTCACTCTTTCTGCTTTTCCCCCATCCCAATTCCTTCCTGTGCCTTTTGTATCATCTGCCGAATGGCCTAATTAGCCTCTTAGTTCCTCTCAGCCCATCAGTTTGGCACAGCTCTTCTTAATGAGGTCTTCTATGGAGTAATTAATGAGAGCTGCAGTGACCAGAGTGCTGGCTCAGCTGCTGTTGCCCAGTATCCCGTCACACTACTCTTAAGCAGAGGCCTCCCAATATATCAAAACGTGTGGCTCTGAAATGTGGAGAATGGTGCAGAACAATGTGGGACACGGTGGGGCTACCAAACTCTGTAACTTGCTAGAGTTGCTGTCTTTGTGACTTTGACCCACCGATGGGACACATTGTCTGTCACGAAGCTGTAACTACTGTGGCTTGCCACACAGACAAACGATAGCATTTTGGCACAACCTCCTCCAGTTGTGGGGTGTAACATCGTAGTGCTTTAAAGAAAGTCATCATATAAAACCAGAATGATATTGTGCAGTAACCGTGAGCATCCTGCAAGCTGTGCATGCAGAACATGGTTTCGCCCATGAAATTCAGAACAACTCTAGAAAATTTGGGGATGGATGGCAACTCTTCCTTAAGCCCAAAGCTAAATTAGAAAATAAGGCCTCTGTAATGGCTTTGAAAGACAGCCTGTAGAGCGGACGGAATATGGAGGAAATACACTGCAGCTAGAGCTCCTGAGAGCTATCTGGTTGCCTCAATACGTAAAGCAGAGTGTCCTCTAGTACACCCTTTGAAAGGATGCAATGTGTAATCGATTGAGAAGGTCTGTGAAAACCCCCACCCCTTTGCATAGGTGTGCAATGCGTGCCATTGTGCCCCCTTCCTCTGTCATCTTGCACACTCGTGTAGGATCAGCTGCAAACGGTGCCTAATTCTTGCAGAAGAAAAAACAGAAGTGAGGATTCAATTCCTACAGCACAGTGCTATCTGTCTTGATAATTACTATACTTTCAGGGATCATTTCTATAGTTTGTAACTAGAGAAGTGTAGCCGAAATTATCTGGAATCGGGGAGCCATAACCTTTCCCCTCCCTTTTCCCGGTACCCACTGTTCAAAGCTGAATATCTTTTCCTTTTGATTGTTTTCAAAATTCCGCAAGCACCCACATTTTTTGAGTGATTTTTTTTGTAGTGGAATTAGGTTGTATGCCAAATTGAAATTAATAAATAATATCACTTATTCAGGCACAAACTACTGCCTTGCGTCAAAGGCCTTGTCTCCCCTACAAAAATAACCATATTTAACATGGTTGTATATAATAGGCAGCAGGTTTAAAACAAACAAAAGGAAGTATTTTTTCACACAACACACAGTCAACCTGTGGAACTCCTTGCCAGAGGATGTTGTGAAGGCCAAGACTATAACAGGGTTCAAAAAAGAACTAGATAAACTCATGGAGGATAGGTCCATTAATGGCTGTTAGCCAGAATGGGCAGCGATGGTGTCCCTAGCCTCTTGTTTGCCAGAAGCTGGGAATGGGTGTCAGGAGATGGATCACTTGATGATGTTCTGTTCATTCCCTCTGGGGCACCTGGCAGTGGCCACTATCGGAAGACAGGATACTGGGCTAGATGGACCTTTGGTCTGACCCAGTATGGTTGTTCTTATGTTCTTTATAAACCTGGTTATACCAGCTTATTTCCAAGAGGAAGTGGAAAGGGAAGGGCTGTGGAAAACCCAGGTTCAGTTCTCTGTTCTCCTGCAGACTGTGAGCAAGTCATAGTCTCTCTGTGCCTCAGTTCCTGTTCTGTGCCATGGGGATGATAACACTTCCCTTTCTCCAATGGGTGTTGAGAGGATAAATGCATAAAAGATTATGAGATGCTCAGATCACAAATATGATGGAGTACCTATACTTTTCCAGGTGGAACCCTGGCATACCTTATCTAGCTGGTTTGAAACTTGGTATATAAAAATGGTTAAAGCCTATATTTATCTTTAGAATACTATGTATGCACCATGGTCAGCGACACCCATATTTAAACTCTTGTTTGGAGGCGGGATCTAAAGCTAGAGTCCCTCCGCATTTAGTACAGCTCCATGCAGGCTTAGCACAGGGGTCACAGACTGAGAAGGCTGTGGTTGAATCTGCTGATGGCCTCTTCATCTCAGGGAGGGCACTGTGGGAGAAACTGGCATTGTTGTTGTCGTCCCATGGAAGACGGTTTTATTCCTGGCAGCTGCTAAGCTGGCATCCTCTGACTTCTCTTTAATAAATAATACCGTCTTTCCCTGGAGAGCATCCGTTTCTCAGGAAAGCTAAGAACATATACATTTTAATTTTGTTTAAAAAATTTTTAATATTAAATTAATACCCCTGGGCTGAAACACTGCACTGTTAAATTACAGCCCAGAGTAAATGTTAGTGACCAGATTGTAAGCACATGAGCAATGAGACTGTAGCAGGAAGGCTGAACTGACCTTAACCCACATTTATAAAAAAGTCACTGATAATTGCTGTTATACATGCACTGGCTTATACGTATATAATATATATAATACACTATGTATATTTGAAACCAGAACTGCGGAAAACTGAGTTATTTCTTCTTAGAAAACTTTAACACTTTTTTTTTTTGATGATGATGATGATGGCATATTAGTTTGTTTTTCCACCATTCACACCCCAGATTTTCACTTTGAACCCGAAAAAGCAAATTGCAGCTGAAGGCACCAATGTTTGCCTGGTTTGGGGTTAAACGAAAGATGGGACCAAGCTGCGAAATTGGGATCAGGTTCCAACTTTTAACATTTGTCAAAATCTGCAGGTCTTTAAATTCAGTGGTTTGGTTTGGCCCATCTCTAGTTAACACCATGAGAAACTCTGTGGTTTCTACCTGTAACCATAATTTGGCCCAGATTTGTTCAAAACTTGGCAGCAGTACATTCAAAATTTGGGCCACATTGGTAGAAAAGCTCATAGAATAATGGAAGCCAACACATGTTTTTCTTCCCTTGGTTTGGGGTTTCATTCAGGAAGTTTTCTGTAGATCTCTCTTTTTAACCCACATCTAGTGCATTAGGACATTAAAACCTCATAGTTTTGTCACAGACTCTTTGTCCTGGAAATCTCACAAGATTTCCAGTACTTCCTGGTTTCATCTGGATTAGATATACCATGGCATGACCTTTTCATATGGTATTTGTGGTCCCATTTGAAACAAGAAAGGTGAAGAGGTTTGTGAAAACATGGAATAACTAAACTTTTTCAAACATCAAAACGACAAGAATAATTTACGCTTTTCTAAACATTATACTAATTAATCCTCATAGTCACCTTATATAATAAGTCTCGTTATCTCCATCTGAGAAAGCTAAACCACCCAGAGAAGATTGCGTCAGTGGAAGAATCAGGATTATAGCTCAGGAGTTCCTGATTTTTAAACTGCTCGGTCCACTAGATCATCTTGATCTCTCCAGAAGTATTTTGGTTCATGTTGAGTTTGGGGTAAATAGTTGGGTGAATTCTGAATTGTTCCAAACTGGTTTGGCCACTACTAGTGGTTAACAAACTGGTCATGGAAACACTGCTTTCTTGTAAAACAAGATCAGTAAATAAAAAGGGAAAATCTCTGCAAAAAGGAAATGTAAACCTAGTGGAAAAATAAGAAGGAAGTTAAACTTTCCTATTGATTGCTATCCTGATCATTAACTATTGGATAAAGACCAATACATTTATGGCAATATGTAGGGTAACTTTTACCTTTGATAACGTAACAGGGTTATTGATTTTTTTATGGTCTGTACTGAAAATTACAGATATTTTCTACCATTTAAACATCAACTGACTTCAGTTCCTCCAACTGGTCATTAAGTGCTCCCCATTCTCCATCCTGTCAGCCTTTCTTCCTTAAATAATACTTCACAATGTCCTATATACACCACATCACCCATGAAGTTGACGTTTTCTTCTCCTTCGTTAGCTGATCAACAATATTCAGCAATGATATTTTTTATATACTGATGTTCCATTGAGTGGTTTGACTTGCATGCCATTCTCTATTCATGATCATAGATATGATTCAGGGATTGGACCTTACAGCTATTATGAAAATAGAAGGGGAAACGATAAAAGGATAAAAGTGGAAACCATTTCATTTCACTCCCTCCAAACATCAGCTTTCACAACCCAGCATAGTGCTACTGCTAGATCAACCTTTAAGCCCCTCATTTAGCCAGCTAATACACTTTTGTAATTCTGCAAACTATTATTAACAATAATATGGAAAACCAGCAGGATTATAATTTGTCATGGAAATTCGTGTCAGTTGTTTGGCTTTATAATGACATGTTTATCTGCACCTGTAATGGTCTCGTCTCCCAAGTTTGCACTTTCGGTTTGTGTCTTTGCCACAGAACCTTTGTTTTGCTTCCAAATTGTAGTAATACAACAACATTGTATCGTCCGCTTAATTTGTATTCTTTATACATTGTGCCCCTTCTCCCCCTCTCCCCCCCCCCCCCGGTTCCCAAGAAACATTTTGCTTATGTCTGTTTGTGTTCAGCATGAAATGTGCAATAATGGTTGTGTACACAGAGCATATTACTATGTGGCTTCAGTACCGTTAGGTCCTGACTGACACCAGTCTGTAGGTTAAGCACACTTCAATTGGTCTAATTTGCAACCTGATCAGAAACACTGACCTGGTTAGTCTTTAACAATGAATGTGTCTAATGATAACTTGTAGACACCCTTAGTGAAGGCAATGATGTGTACGCAAGAAGTCATCTCCAGCTACATAGCATTAGCAGGTCTCCAGCAGACCTATCTATAATATTGCATTGTCCTGCATTTTTCTGCAGCATGGTGTTTTGTCACTTCTAATGATAACTATCCATCAATCCACAGTGATTGAAATGAAGATAAATTGAATTGATATAAATGTGAGTTAAATGACTCATTGATATAATTAGACTGTCAGGATTTCTTAAGTGTATCTTAACACATTTGCTAATGTTAATTATAAGGTCTTTTGTTTGAGAGACTTCAGCTAATTTTGTTCTCCACAATAAGCAAATACAGTCATTTGTTAAACCGGGGTTTGGCTGTTGCCTTTCTAGAAATAGATTTGTAGAGGAGGGAAGGAAAATTTACTGATTTTTGTTGTTGTTAGTTGTCAAAAGCCTGAAATGGATACTAACTTACAAGAATCTTAACTGTTAATAGTTTATGTTTATAATTCATCTAATGCCATAGCATCTAACATGAAACCCAAATGTATACGATAATAAAACAGGATAGTTTATTGAAAATGGAAGTGTGTTGAATCATGAAACAATACCAACTGCAGTTAAAACAGTATTGACATCAAATGTGCTAGAAGATGGGGTGTTAAAAGCTGGGGAGATGAGCTATCCTTCATTATAAGGAGACAAAAAAACCAATTCAAATATTTTGTGAAATGTAGGCGGACTGCACAGCCACATCACTTTTTTGCTGAAAAAGCCTGTTTTTATCTTATGTCAGAAATGATCACAGGAATCAGTATAATTGGGAAATTCATTTAAAATAGTTTCTAATTGGCATCAGAGAGTGAAAGTTCAGTACAAAGGTGAGATCTGAGCTTTCTAATTAGATTGACTGCAGTGTGATTTAAAGAATAGTCTTGATAATTACAGACTATAATGCAAAATTATATTCTAATGAAAAGTGCTCATTTTTACAATAGAAAGCCTCATAATTCTAGCTGAATCTTTCATTTTACTTTTATTAAATAGGAAGTATATTATACTTTTTTTTTTAATCTCACACAGTTTTACCAAAAACTGGGATTATCATCAGTTTCAGATTTTTTGAATGTGTTTATAAATTGAGTGGAAACCCTCTTTCCAGACAGTCAGAATTTTCTTACTCGAGTATAATTTTCACTTGCATAGAATTATATTGTGGACTCAAGTTTTAATTTCCCCCCCTTGTTACCTCCCCACCCAGATGTTTGATGCAGCTGAAATTGAAGGCTGAAGTAGAAGGGGCCACTTAACCAGTGAAGGGTTTTTCTTTGTAAATAATAGATCAAGAGCACCGGAGCTGTATCTAATGGAGCCGTATGCGGCCTCCGTTTCAAGGACAGCGCGTGGTTTAAGAAACCATAACCACAGTTCATCCCATCAGTAACCTGTGGTCAATTTTTTTGCTGCTGTCAGTCAGTCAGAGGTTTAATTCATTGGACATGTTTTTTGTAAACCCCAATATCATCAACACTTGAATAGCTGAAATGATCTCAAGGATACCCAATGCTAGTTGACAAGAAAAAAATATTTAAAAGAAATATGTTTTAAAAAATTCTCTTCAAGAATAAAAGATGCCTGGGAGAGCAACGAACTTCACTTGTTTTTTTTTTAAGGAAAGTAAACCTACTACTGAGGAAGCTGTCCAGATTTCTTCAGCTTAATATTCCAGTCTAATAAGCAAAAGCAAAAGTATTGGTTTGTTCATTTAATGTAAACTTGAACTCATAGTTCTGCCAGGCAATAGAGTTTTTAGAAGAAAGCTTTTAGCGTGCAAATTGTTACAGGTGATTAGCAATAAAATCTTTTGCATGAAAAAGGATCTTTTTCTTGAGTAAAAGTTGTATAATTTTGGCATCAGAGGGTGGAATATAATAAAAATCAAATTAAGAAATAATGAAACGTTTCTATTTGTATTATGTTTATGGTTAGAAATATGCATTAAAAAACTCCAGACTGTTTGCAAAATCTGGTTCTCCGGCCACAGTCCGGCAAGTTATTTGAAAGCAAACAAGCGCTGATCACTGCAATCTTTTCTCAGGCAAAACTCCTATTGTGTAGTTCAAGTGGTTTTGGCTGAGTAAGAATGGCAGGATTGGGCCCCTAGTTGTGAAAGGCTAGACTCTTAAACATTTCTAACATAAGCTGGAAGAGAGAACAAATTGATCAATTCTATTTTCCTTTCTGTGATGAGAGCAATATATAGAGTTAAAGGAGCTGTTTCTGAGAGGGCATTGATATTTTCTTCTAGAATATATTTCTTCTTTCCTGTTCCACTCACTTCTGTACTTTATTTAAAAAAGAATCAAGCCCTGTAAAGTTAGAAGAAGCAGGGTTTTTTTATTATTATTTTCCAGGCTATGTTTACAATGAAATATCCACATATCTATAGTCAGATTTCAACATAATTATCTAGTGAATGCTTGTTGTTTACTTGGGAAGTTCAGTGTATTTTATGCATTGTACGATTAAAAAAAGCTAAATAAACTTAACTTGTTCAGATGTCTTGATTTTTGAGTTAATCCCCATTTCTTATTATTTTGAAGAACCATATAACGTTACATGTTTATGATGTTATTTTTGGTTTACAACCAAGTTCTGCTAATTTCAAGTCGCGATCATCTGCACTGAATTATAGGACACAAAATTTAAACATGAATCTGCTTGATTATAGTTGTTCGTGATGTGGATTGTTGGAAATGGTCTGATGCTCAAATGTACTTTTGAAAAAGCAGGTCTGATAATGGCAACAAGTCTTCATATATTTTGCTGCTGTTCTTGAGCGACGTGAAATAATTTTACAACTTTTCAAAGGTCAGCCATGCTCATTTTATTCCCAACCATCTCTTAATGTTGCTTGTCTTAGGACAGTATTTTTGTTACATAATCATTTTCCAGGAAAGCCAAAACAATGTCCTGTATGACAGAAATTCAAGCACCTTACTGAAGTTCTCAGGAGTGCTTGACTCTAAGGGTTCTCTCGCCCTGACCTCTTCCCCGCCACCCCCAGGTTGCTTCCATGTACCAGAAGTTACAGAAACCAGTTTAACTGAACTTTTCCCCTTCTCCTCCATCCCGATCTCCCTCCACCAATTACTTCTCAGCAAGGTTTGGTTTGGAAAGATAAAATAATAGAAAATGATTAGCCAATTTATTAAAAAATCCTGTAATTTGTCATCTTACCAGTTCTCGGCATTCTATTTTGTACTTTCTTAGTACCGGGAAAAAAGCGGGTTGACAGCTAATAGATATCCCTGCCATCAATTGTTTAGACATTTTTGTCTTTTGTGACATTGAGGAAAAGACAAGGAAGGGAATGGAAGCAACTAAAAAATGTCACAAGATCAAAAAATCAATGGGCTGAAGGAATGTGATCTGTTTATCAGGGTGTAGCTGCTCTTTCTGTTTGCATTAAGTCCGAGTGAGTGTCTTCGGTAGCCAAGAAAGTTGCTTTATTCACTCCCTAGGAGATGTAATACAAGCATGAAACGATGTCTCACAAAGCGGACACATCAGCAGAAAAAAAAAAAAGAGGAGGGGGGTCTTTAAAGACTATAAAAACCAGGTTTATGACGTTACATTTTTGGAGTTATATTAAACCTGCTTATCTTCCTTATAAACATATTGCTAAGCACTGCAAATGGACCATGTTACTGATTCATGGCGTCGTGTTTCTGTGTTAAGCGAAGGATATTTTCAAGTATTTATTTTTGAAAATGTCAATAAAACGAAAGGGGGTAATAGTTCCGTTAACGGAAGTTCAAGCAGCTGATTGAATACATGTGCTTTTAGGCTTGACAGTTAAGTGTAACGTCTTTGGGTGGACTTTCCCTTCACTTTAATGGATGGGGAGTTGGGTTTGTTTTATCTGCTAGGTAAAAAGAGTTGGAAAAATGCAAATGAGGGACTTCTTTCCTAAAGTATTGTAGTGCTTGCTACTGTTTTAAAGAAACTAGTTAGTACACAGCTGTCTAGTCCACAAGTTCTTCACGACCGTGAAGGGATGGGGTGTGTGTGTGTGTATATGTGTGTGTTAAGTGCTATGCCAGCCTATGAGAATTGATGGAATAGACAAGGCAATGCTGCAGTCTGTTGGACAAATTTTCTCAATCCTTGTCGTCGTTATGTGATAGGAAGTATGGCAGGGGCTGCATATTTTATAAACTTTCTATTAAAGTTGTGGCATGTTATCATAAAACTGAATTGCGATACTTTGTATTACACTCTGGGATTGAGAGATAGACATAGGATTAAAAAAACAATTTCTAGGCATTTCTAGATGATAAATTTAATTTTCTTTGCTATTTGGAGGTCTTCTTTGAAAATGCAATTGTAATGAACGCATTCAGAACTGGAGAATAGATTTACCCTTGGCTTCAAATAGTTGACGTTATCAGGCTCTGTCATTCGTTCCTTCCTATTTTCGGGCTGCTAATTGATGTTTTTGATGTCAGCAAGAAAATTGAAGAAAATGTCATGTGTGAACCAGTGCGGAAGTTAATAAGATTGACTTCGTTGACAGAATTTACAATGAGCGCAGAGACCGCATAATGGGACCGCTGCGAATTCGTGTGCTCTCTTTGGAGTCAAAATTGACACCTCACGCTAGGCCAGCGGTCGATAGGAAAGATGGAACATTTGGGAAGGTTCCTAATCTCTCTCTCTCTTTTTTCCCCTCTATCTTTTTTTTTTTACCTTTTGGTCTGCGGAGCTTATTTAGTTGCACAAGCAGCTGTTTATCCAGAGGGCTTCTACTTTGGACCAAGCCAAAGTCTTAGTTCAATCTCTTAGCGCCCCCCCTCCCTCCCAAACAATGCTCATTTTTTATGCTGTTTTGAGTTTGAAAGCCAAAGAGTCTTGAAAAGGTTAGATTAAGATGTGTCTTAAGGAAAGATATACTAATATCGGACAGGGTCATTGCATATGCTTGGGCTATGTGCAATAAAGCTGAAACGTAAATCCCCTCCATATAAAGGAAGGAAGCTGTGGGGCACCCACAAGAGCTTTAAACATAACAGAAGACTACAGCTAAACATTACTCTTATACTAGGTTTTAAAATTCTATTGGGGGTGTGTGTGTGCGTGTAGCGTGTATTTCTATATACACACACAAAACGTGAACGTTTCACCAAGGTTTCTTTTTAACAAAACAAAATCCAAACTTTTTTTAAGTGGCAAAAGCCTTCACTATAATAGTTTAATTTTCCAGTAATGTGGCATAGTTTATTGGATTTGTGTGTATAATTATGGAATGGATTAGTTGAGTTTGGTTCAGTGCATCTGATTATTTTCTGGCCTTTAGGGAAATGCGCTAAAACCCTAATATGTCCACTACCCCCAAGCGGTCTCTTTTTGAAGGCGCCGCACAAAATGTGGTCTCTACTAGCGTTCGGCCTCCAAGGATCTTCAGTGAGAGACATTATTCTTGGAATATCCAATTAATTCCACGGGCAGTGATCAGTTAGCGCTTCTTCTTCCTTTCTCGCCATTTGAAATGCTAACACAATGAATATTTTCTCATTGGTCTGCGTCCCTCGGCTAAGCTGTTGCCGCGGGCTGAGAATTTCATCGACTGATGAGACCAGAGGCTGCGCCGATAAAAGGTTACAGTACGTGATTTGCATGCCAAGTTGGGTTTGGTTTCATGAACTTAAAAGTTCTTTAACTTTTATTTGACTTTTTTTCTTTTGTACATAGACGAGGGATGGTTTTTAAAAAAATAAAAAAAAAGCATTAAATTAGCAGACACTGCACATTTCTATTTTGTTTTGGACCCTTTTGTACAGGTATTAAACGTGTAAAATATTTTGTACAAGTGAACCCAAACAAAATTGAATCTCTCTGGTCCAGACAACAAAAGCTTCTGTTAAAAAAAAATGGTTGAAGATTTTAAGGGGCTACCATACAGATCTACCCAAGTCCGAGATTTACATTTTTCTGTTATACTGTGGCATAATGTTGCAGTTTATTTTTAGCTAAGCAGGAATTACTTCAGCAATAGTACTACATTATGTGAGACATAACAAATGAAAGTAATATATTTGGCTTTTGTATGTTATAAGAGGGAAATATCCATGCCTTTTGAGTGATGATAATCAGAACCATGGGGTAAAATGAGACTAACGCATTTCTGTAACAGTGATTAAGACAGACTGTTTGGCACTGTTTTTAATGGTAAGTTTGTGGAAGTTCTTAAGTATTAATTATGTTCCATCAAGCACAAGAAATTACTACAAAAGCAAAACAAGGAAACTTGTTATCTTTTCCTTCAACACAGTAATCTGTACTGCAATTCAAAGTAAACTGTGGACCATGTCAGCTGAAGATTGGAATCCAGAATATAACGATGCCATGGACTCAGAATTAACTAACTAATCTGAAAGATCGATGTAATCTAAATTGAAACCAAGCCCATAATAATGTGTCAAATAAAGTCTGTTATGACTGCTGAGAGCAAAGAAGAGTGGCATAGAAATACATCCATTTATGGGGTCTTCTATTTATTCTGTTTTTTATTTGAAGAAAGCTTCACAGGTACGTTGTAAGTCGTTGACCAACTTTGTTGGTTTAAAGATATAATAGGTGTGTTTTTTGATCTAAGAAATATTTGGGGGCTAAAGATGGATTTTTTTCCGTCTCTCCCCCAAAAAGAAAGACAGCGTCAGCCTTCGTACTCTTGTAATCTTAGAGGCAGGATGCTACGGTTTGAGACTTGACATATTCCTACTGAATAAAAATCATGAAACCCTTACCAAAATTGTTAACAGAAGGGACTGGCAGAGCTAGGTATGGAGGGGTTTTTTTTCCCCCTTCCTTTCCCTAGCTGTCTATGAGGAGTAAAGCAGGTGGCTCCCCGTGGCTGACTTTTCATGACAACATGCCATTAGAAATTGCGGTCCTGTTGATCAATCCACTCGACATGACAGCTTTGCCGCAAGGCCTGGCTCTTTGAGCACCAGCGCTGTGGCTTTTCCCTCCTTTTTTCCTGCACTAATTGGTGAAAGTTTTTACTGTGCTTGTGGCATAGGAAATTCTTTTGAACATTGTCACAATCAAGTGTTGACTTCTTTAGAATTGCAAGTAGGTTAAGTGAGTATCAACATAAAAAAACCAAGCTATTACTATCTAAATTTTATTAAAATAGAATTTGGAAAACAGTGAGTTATCCAAAGAATATTTTGATATGAATGATTCAATTAAAATAGTCTTTCTTTTCAACTTCTTTTTGTCAAAGAATTCTACCATATTTCTGTTTCAAAAGTAGAATAGTGAAAGGAAGAGACATATTCTGGAGTTCTTGTTTTCTTTTTTGCATAGTAAGAAACACTGAACTACAGCAGTAAAGCCATATCTCTGAACTTAAATATACATGAATGTATGTAATAGCTTTTCAGTGGTTGCAAATTTATTTTCACATACAATACAAAGGGTTTTTTTTTTTCAGTTCATTTAAGGTATTGCAAACCATTGTCGTCTGCCAAACAAACAAACAAAAATCTTTGCATAGGAACTTTTCTAACCCTTTAATTATGCACTATTAGAAAAAACGGAAGTCAAATATCCAGGAATATTGTACCCGTACACTTGCACAAACCACGAATGAGCTAACTTGAGTGACTTGTGTTTTTTTTAAAATCAGAAGTGAAATATACAAAAATTGCAGCAGGCTTTAGGATAAAACTCTCCCAATTGAAAATGGAATAATTGGAAGTGTTTTCAAACAAAACGTTATCAAAAATAATATGATGTACTTAAGTGATTACATTGTGTTCAAGAATTATATGTGAATATTCAGAAAATCTATATCTAAGAAAAAGGAACTCTCTTCTTAGTAAGGAAACAATATTAGCAGGTAAACATCTAAAATTTAGATTTTAGTTACATAATATTGTAGCTATAATTTGTATTTAAGTTTTGCATGCAGAAGAGTTGATGTATATTTGTCACTGACCATTAAACCTGCATATTTTTCCCATTCATAAATTTAGCAAAAGCCTTCATAATTGATGACAGATGCAGATCCAGAGATATAGGTGTTTTAAATTTATATTAACAATATATAAGATGTTTTGTGAATACATGTAGAATGAATATGATAAATATGGAGCTTACGATACAATTTTGAGGTGCAGTGCATCACAGAATATAAACAAGAAATAGGATGTCAGTGATAGAACAAAGGGTAAAAATGAAGAAAAGAGAAATATAAAGCATGGAGAGAGAGCTTTTCTTTAAAAATGCATATCTAGTGGATCTTGGATAGACTTTCCTCACAGCACTTTTAAACCAAAGTTGAGCTTAATTGATAATAAATAATTATAGGTTTAGGAGCAAAATGAGACATGAAAAGCTGAGAGGAAAATGCAGTTAGCGTTTTAAAAGCTGAATATGCACACAGTATCTTTTGCAACTGTAATTGCTGCTATTATTATTATTATTATTTATTATTATTTTGTAGCTTAGACACCCAGATTGAAAGAAGCATACATTCATATAATTAATTTGGCCATTGTAAAAACCATTTACTAAAATTTACATTATTAACATTATCAAGTCGCTGGTTGGTAATACATCAGACATCACGAGTGAGAAGGGCAGCTTAGGGAGAATTGGGCTTTAAACCCTCAGCAGATCGGAGTTAGGATCAAAGGCGCTTGTTTTATGTGGCTGTGTGAGACTTTGAAGTCTTGACTGCACCTACAGCACTCATTTCATCAGGTTCACTGGTGTCTTAATAGCAGATCAATAAGTTTCAAAGTCGGAGAGTTAATTTGATACTAGTGCTGATGCGGTCGTGCTGGGGAAGCAGAGACAGAGAGAGAGAGAGAGCTGCCTATTAACATCTCTGTTACGGAGCGGTACACAGTGGTGTTGATGGGTATCCATAAAAACCAAACAGTAAATATTGACCTTAAATTTGAGAGCTCAGTGTATTAAGAAGCCACGGTGTTTGCTTTATCGAGGAGGATTGTAGACAAGAGGTTTTGTGCTATAACTGTTCTCTGGCCAAGTGATGCAAAGTTGTAAGAAAGTTCAGCTTAGAAGGTAGAATAAATACATGCATCCAAAAGCATAACATCCCTCAGTGATATTTTCCCCATCATCTCCTCTCCCACTCCGCATCCCTAAAGTCCTAAAATATGTAGGGGAACATAATGAGCAATATTATAGTAGTTGCTCATTTCTTTATCCTTTGCCATCTTGCTTTCTCATAGCTCACAAGAAAATGATGTATTTTTAGATTAAGTGGGACCAGTGACATTTTATTTAAATATGCCCAGTAGGGATATATAAATCTATATCTTAACTCTTATTCTCTAAGACAACCTCTTGCGACCTGTGATGATCAAACTCATTGAGCCTTCTTCAGTAGCTTCCGTGCGCCCTTTCTTTTATTCCCAAAGCAAAATTTAGTTGTATGTGTGCACATAAAGGGAGGGTAGGAGGTAATTTGGCCTTGCTGTAAACCTCTTCTCTTCGTGGATTTCCCTCACCGCCTCTTCTATTCTGGTACATTAAAAAGCCAGTGATTATTTGTTCAATTTGTGAGGGTGTTGGACCACTCCGTATAGTGAATTTTTTTTTTGAAAGACGTAAACAAAACAATAGAATGGTGGCAAATAGCTATTTAAAGAACAATAA
>NC_088797.1:118074322-118089322 GCF_011386835.1 Chrysemys picta bellii | reverse complement strand
GCTACACTTAGCTGATCATGCTCCCTCACGACCGGCCGTTGTTTCCTCGCTTCACTTAGTGGTACCTGTACAACCTGAGCTGTAGTAGCTCATTGATTTCCAAGGTAACTGCTTTTTTAGCTGTCCTTAGCAGGCATACCTGAGCAGGAAAATCAGTCTTCCCCTCCACAACCCCCCTCCCTGACAGGATAGTGAAGTGGTATATTAGAAAATAGAGGAGGTTTTTCTAAATTTTGATATCCACAGCTGACAATTTAGAAATAAGACACTTTTCGCAGCCAAGATGACAGTGGATTTTGAGCATTCAGAAAGCACCAGGCCAAAAAACTGGAGACATCTTGATCTTTTAAGACAGCTTTTCCAGTACTTTAAGTGAAAGGGTGGGGGGGGAGGGAAAGAAAAAGAGAGAGAGAAAAGCTGCAAGGAAAATAATACAAAGCCAGCACAATTGGCATCTAGACATTTGAAGAAAAAAGTTTTTGAGGTTAAGAGAAGGAAAGACAAAGCTGTTATGTACCCGAGGGATGCAATTTTAGTGGGAATGGAAGATTTGAGTGGTAAAGGAGGAGCGCTTGCCTCTGGGTTCTCTCTATTCCAGCAGTTCGGCTGCTGGCATCTCAATTTGAATTGCTGGGTGAGTAGCACTTTTTTGCGTGTGCGCGCTTTTCAGTCTTGACCACTGAACTTCTTATGTGACTCTTTTTTTTTTATTCTGGTCCGTGCGAGGAGAAAAAAGATAAAGCAGGCATCTCAAGCTGTGACCTTTGTTAGATACTTTTTTTACAGTGAGCATTTTTTTAAGGGGTGGTGGTAGCATGACTTTTCAGTGACACTTCTTAATGCTGTAATAGTTGCAAAACAATGTGAAGTAAGACTTTGTCCACATACAAAGCTGTGCAATAATCCAAAGATGGTCTGAGGATTGTTCTCCCTCCCCCCCCCCCTCCCCATTTTTGTTTTGTGTTTTGGAAAGGGAGAAAATTCCTTTTCTCTTTTTTGGGGGAGGGGGTTGGTGTGTGTGTGTGTGTGTGTGTGTATTATAGCTATTGAACAATGTTTAACAACAAGGGGAAAGTATGAATGTATTATGTGTATATTATATACGCAGTAACATGTTCACACGGGTAATATGACTTCACCCTATATCTTTCATTTAAATTTTTTTTCGTGTTTTTAGTTCAAAGCTTTCAGGAATTCAGTCCTGTTATTTCTTTTACTGAGAACCCTGAATGTGAAAATTCTTTGTTTTTAAGGGAAAAGGTTGATTTGAAGCCTGGCAGGTGTATAACATTTAGGATTTTTGGAAATGACATTATTCAACACTTGCGGCAAAGAATGAGCCTAAGTTTCTTTGGAAAGCGTTAAAATATTTGTGTAGTGGTTTTTAATCCCTTGTTTTTGTTGTACTTTGTAAAAAGCCTTTACATTTTATAGGAAGGGATTCTTCAAAAACATAGCCCGGGCATGTAAGATGCACATTTTAGGGAGTCTGTATAGAAATGATTCTTCACTCAGTGATGAAAGAAAAAACTTGTTTTTATTGAACTATAAAACAGAGTAGAATGTGCCTTGCTGCAGTGTTTCTATATTCATAATCAAAAGAACTCCATCGGTTGTTTTCTCATATTAGTATATATTATAAAAAGTACACCAGCCAATTTAACCAGTTGTATGTTCTCCTTAATTATACATGAGAGAGAGAAATTATACAGTTAGTGTTTTTAGAAAGCAGCCCAATTTCACAGGAAGTTTTCTTTTCCTGTCTGCTGTATTGTCACTATCTTTAGGAAGAGGGAGTTATTTTATGTCTTTGGAGTATAGGCGGTGATGACTTTCCCGTGATAGTGGATTTATTGCCTTTTCTTCTACGAAGTCTTGATGTGGTGAAGTGTTGTAAAGGTGTATATTCTCTTCCAGTGGTGAAAATGATAGTTATTCATATCTTTCTTCTTTCACAACACAATTTCTGTGAGACTAGTGAAAAAGCCCTTTGGCTTGTATTTTTAGGGAAAGCTCTCATTGAGGTTTGGGCGAAAGGCCTGAGACTTCTGTATAAATTAATTTCTTTCCTTCTACGATATTTTAGAGTGTGTTCAAATTCTAACATACATGGCCCAACACACATTTATGTAAACGTTTAGTGTCTGAAAAATAATTGATCGGAGCTTAATTTCAGGCCATTTTTATGACTCCATTGTTTTCTTGCATTGCATAACATTTTTAGCCCATGAACAATGATCACAGTTAAAAATGGAAGTGTTTTGAAGATGAAGTTTTGTAACTTGGTACAGTCAGATATTATCATTAAATAATGCTGTCGGGTCCACAGTGCAGTACATCACAATCTGTGAATTCTGTATTTTGAAAGAAATCTGACGTCACATCCATATTTATCTGCATTAATGCATTTTGGTATTACTGAAATCGTCTAAGGATACATACACAAGTCCTTCCTTTTATTTTAAGAAAGTTACTGGGCTTTTTAAGATAAAACCTACGTTCTGGCTGTCGCTTTAGATACAAGTAACTGATTTTGTATAGAGATCAATGTAGTGATTTCTCCTACAGCATATGCCTAGTGCTGAAATATGTGTGATTTATATGTAAGAGGTGAAACCTGTCCCTATGATGTGGCAGTTACAGGGACGCAGTACTATGCGGTGGGTAAAAGCTTAATCACTGTACTGTTGGAACTGTTATGTTAAAAGTTATTCGTGCTTAGTAAATTGAGATAAGGTAGTTGCATGATCACCCATTTGTTCAGTCACTTCTACAACCTCCCCACTTCTTCTGAATTCTAATCCATAGATTTCTTTTCTCTCCCCTTCTCATCCTTAAATTAGGATCTGTGTTTTTCTTCTCTTATGCCTGTTTTCAATTTCATTAGCTTCTGTGATTCACATGTCCTCCTGTTCCGGCCCTTCTGCTGTTCTTTTTTTTTTGCTCGCTGTTAAAGTGGATCCTGTCTGTTCGGGAATCAACGACGGTATTTGAAGAGGGTGAAGAATATATTTGCCAAGTTGGGAAAGGAACAATGTATCCTCTTTCTCTCATGCTAAGATAGAAAAAATGGTCTTTGGTTTAAAGGCTTTTTATATGCTCAGCTGCCTCAAACTTCAGGAAACCAAGCATCTAGCCAGTGGCGCTCATATTGGAAATCTTCTTGTTTACCTAATAGGTTTTAATTTTGTGATGCGGTAACATAATGGTAAGAGAAGTCTGGATTTGTGTAGGCCATGATTCACTTACACGGGGGGCGGCTGATTCGTTCAAGTGTTGTAAAGATTTGGTAGAAGAAATGCAACTGAAGGCTTTCTCTTTTATTGATTAAAAAATTGGGAATGAGCGAGGCAAAAATTGAATTTCATAAACTTTATAGGAAGCAGTTTTTGAAGGACCTCTAAAGTTTCTACTCTGTCTGAACCGGCGCTTTTCTCTTCTGACCTGGAATTACTGTAACTCCACATGGCCCAAGAACTATAGCACTATTTACCTTTTAAAAGCCCAAGCATCATTTTTTCACTCTCATTTTTTTAAACTGTTGCGAAAGGAAAATTAGCATCCCAGCCAGCTTTCAAAGCGAGATCAGCACTACAGTTCTTCTTTTAATAATAATAATAATAATTAATAATTAATTAATAAGGCTTTACTAATATTTTAAATTGTTCTGCATAATACATAACAAGCAGTGGGTAGGCATGCAAGATCTGGTTTCCTTTCTTTTAAACTAGCCAGTTTGTAATTGTCACCAGTTTGGTTTCCTTTTTGTGAATTTAAATGGAAATTTCCTGCGATTCTTTTTTTTCCCCTTCCCTTCAATGCATCTTCCTATAGGAAGAATGCAGAAAATGTCGAGTGTGGAGGGATTAGCGAACATGTGATGCTTCAAAACTCAGAGAGGGAGGACTTCAAAAGGAAAAAAGAATTCACTTTTCTTAAGTGAATTGCGGAGCATTACAAGCCAGGAAGCTGTCTTTGTGTTTGTTTGAGAAATTCAGGGTAGGCCAGATTTTGGAAAGCTGGCTGGTTTGTGCTATAGCAGGTAGGCCCTTGTTTGTTAGAACAATTTTGCAGCCCCGAAGAAGCCATTGAAATAGAGAGCGAGAGAGTTAGAAGTGCAAGAGTGTTTGTGGTTTGGGGGGGTAGGGAGTTGTTAGGGGGTTGGGTTTTGTCAAGCGCTGTCTGTGGGGGGTATTGTCCCTACACATGGTTGTCTGCGCTTCTGTCATCATTTGTGTGAAGGAAGAAAATGAGCCTTTTTTAGTAGGGAGAGCTCTGGTTCTCAATAGAGGCCTTGTCCTCTGTTACAATAGGCAGTTAGCTTAGGGCAGGACCTTAGGCAGAAATGAGCTACGTTAAACTGCGAAAGGGCTCAGGCCACTGTATTTGCTATAATGGGGCAAGGGGAAGTAGATTTCAGGAGCAAATGCTTAGTCAGGTGTGAAAACATACTTTAAAAAAAAAAATACATTCCTAGTCCAGTTAGTAGCTTAAGCAGAATTGACTTAAATCTTTATTCCTAAAGGAAATTCTCCATCTGTGGGGTTTTTTTTTTAAATCTTAGTTTAGTGTGTGTGTGTTTTGTTTTGTTTGAAACCAGTCTGAATTATTGATGTTAAGGCACTTTGGTTTTGGTGCTACGTTGTGAAAGTTAATAGTGCCCAGCAAGAGCTGTTACTTGATCATTTTGAATAAGATGGTGAAGAAGGCAGTAGCAGTTGTCTACAGGTGGTCTGATTTGCTGGGCACACTGAAATCCTGGGAGAATATTTCTGTTTGTTAAGACTTTTCTGTTGATCTAGTTTCCTGATAAAAAGATTCACCCTTGTGCAAGACCAATCCGAGATCAACCTTTAGAAAAGACAGTTCTTTACTCTTTAACTGGCTCTCTGCAGCTGTTAACGTCTGTTAATATTTTACTGGTTGCAATCAGCATAGATTTAACAACAGCACCTGGAAAACACTCAGGCGACCAGGTATACACCTATTTTTGATGTAAACTGGTCCTGAATAAGTACCCTTAGCTGGCGGAGAGAGAGCAGTCCCTGGGAGGGCCTCCTAATTCAAGACCACTGTAGATCTTCTGCATCCACCCTGGAGGAGGGGAGAAGACTGACAAACCCTCTTCTGTGCTGCTTTTGTTTTATTGTACTAGGCTCATAAAGGCACTTTCAGAACCCATCTTTCTTCTGCAGAAAGGGAAAGCAATAGGGGAGTACTGAAGAGGAGGACATGGCAAAAAAGACAGGCGGAGCTATTGCTCCATTTGTTTTCACTATCTGTTGATTAATAGGTTTAGAGGTGAATGGCAAGCTTTCATTCCTCTTAGGTCACCCATAGTGAAGGAAGGGTGGGGGGTCTTGGATATAAGTGCCTAATCAATCTTTCACTTGCCACGTTCCAAATTATGAACAGTATGGGGGGTGGGTAGGGGTGTCTAGGATGGTGGCAGAACATCTCCTGCAGGCTAGCAGAACTCGATGCTTTAAGAACACTTGAAAGGTTAGGGGTCAGCCAAGGGGGTCTTTCCCCATGCAGTAGTCACAGGAACTGTGTGTATAGAACGGGAAGGTTTTAAGCTTTGCTTCTTGCAAAAAACCCCTTTTGCCCTCCATCGTTAGCTATTCAATGTATAATTACGGGTATTGACTAAGAAAACAAGGGAGATTCAAGGTTAGGGTGCCTGGCTTGGTAGTTAGGCCAAGAAAGGCTTCTGCATCAAACAATGTAACAGCTACAATCCAAGTTCCTTAGTGTCTTAAGGAATTTTCTGTGTTTTTGTATTTTTTGCGTATCCATTTTTACAGATGCCATATTAACCTGGCACAGTAGATTTCCTGTTTTCTGTGCTACACTTTTCTCTGTGTTCATGTTAACATTACTTGGAATGTATACAGAGTTTTTAATCACCTGAGTCAAACTGTGCCCTGATATACCAAAATTACAGTAACAGAAACTTCCTATTATAAGTTTTTATTTTTGCATCTCCACTAAATAGAACAAAGTGTGATTATTATGTTATCACTCGGGCAGGCAAGGATTAGGGGGGTGGGTGCTTTTAGTGATTGAGGAGCTATTAATCATTATACATCTTATATTAGCTTCTTCAGCAGATTGAAAATATTAATTGGAGGGATGTGTTACCTTTATGGCAGACGGTTCTACACACATATATAGCTCTTTCATTTTAATGTTGTTACCATGCAGCAAAGACTTCACACGCAATTGCCAGCAAGTTTCACCGAAATTATTCGGATTCTTTTTGGGGGCACCTGTCGGCATTTAATGCACACCCATTTTAACATCCCCACACCCTGCATGTCTCCCCAATCCACTTCAGTCCACAATTCAGCTTTGCTTCTTAATACTGAAGGTTCAGTTATGATTTGAGTCATCTTTGGTTAGGCATTTCCAAAACAGTTATCAAATTCCTATGTAGAGATTTGCATGGGTCTAATTTCATCTTTCCTGCATCAGACATAGCCAATCAAGAACAACAAACTTTTGATGTAATTTGTATTTTGTCCTCTTCCCCCCACTCCCCACCTTCACTCCAAAGCACTAAAAACCTTGCTTTAGAAGAACGGGGGAGGAGGAGCTTCCTAGCAGGTTCTTTGGAACGCTGTAGATGTGTATTTTGGGTTGTTGTTTTATTCCTGCTGTTGCACACATTGTTGCTAATCTATATGTAGTGGTACAGCTCCACTTTTCACATCTGTCATACCATGAATGGGATGTTTAAAGTTGCTGTTTCCAGAAAAGAAATTCCATTTTCTCAGAATGGCTTTTATCTTGTATCTTAAACTCTCCTGGGCAAAGTACTAGAAAATATACTGCAGAGAGCAATCATGCATTGACAAGAAGGAATGGGCTAAAATGATCTAATAGGTCTTTACTATCTGTAACTTTTATGATACACCTAGTTATAGCCATTGGGGAGTGTTAGGGATGGGACTTGTGACTCAGGCAGGGCTCCCATTGACTTCAACGAGAGAAGCAAGTTCAACATTAAACCTGCCCTGGCCCACAAACATAATCCTGTCTTGTGCTGTTTTTCAAGGACGTTCAGTAATGCTGCTTTTAAAGACTAGCTTGGTTAGTTGGTTTATGCATAACTGGCAGTTCTTCTAAACCATTCATCCCTTCCTCTTGCAAATTATTGGCTATCTTCACACTTAGGCAAGACCCTTCCCCCTTCTTTTTTGATCTGCTAAATTCAGAATATTAAATATAATACAAATGCAGAGAAATCTAGGTTGGCTGTAGTGTAGTGATACAGTTCCAACGTGACTTGCAGACAGACACTGATTGTTTGTTTGTTTGTTTGTATTGACTTGTTTAACTGTAATTTCCCCAACCTCTCCAAATCCCCTCCTCCCTGCCCCCTGCCTCTTCCAGCATGATCACAGAGCTGGGAAGAGCCAAAGGCCCAGTTCCTATAAACCCATCCTCGCATCAGTCATCCCTTTGACCTAAGAGGGACCCAGTTGCATGAATGAAATTATTCACCTGAGGAAAGGTTTGCAGGGTCAGACTCCAACTTCCGTTTCTTTGTTGGCAAGGTGTTAAGTAAAATGATAATTTGTCTCTTCGTTCTTGACTCACGCCATTTTGCAGTGGTGTTGCAGGGGCTCTTGGAACATCAGAGCAGTGGGTGGTGGTTTCACACAGTTTACATGCATTGTCAGAGCCAGGCCACCACAGGGGCTGATGAGTATGCAAAGCCAATGTTATTCTAAATGTTGTTATGTTTGTCTGACCCTCCAAAGTTGTTTCCTCAGTATTTTTTTTTTAATTAATCAGCTTGGGTTGTTTAGTGGTTTCTATCAAAAAATTAACTTTCTGTAAAAGCCATACCTTATTTTGTTAGCATACTGGGGTCTGGCTGAACGCTTTTCCAACCTGATGTCTAGCAGTGCCCTCCCAGTTGCTCCTCTGAGCCACTCTTACCAGCCACACCACGTGTTACCCAACAATAAAGATTCACAAATCTCTTGGCCAGTGATTCCCTCTTGTCAGGAATTATAATTCTTTGTGATCCGTAGTTTTTAGACGGTTGTTTTGCACAAAATGTCACATGGTGCTGCATGGAGAAGCCTGGTAGTTTGGACAGTGTCTGTCTCTTTGGACAATACCTAATATGACGTATTTGAAAACCCATGCCAAAGTTTTCAGTATTGCCAAAACTATCAAGAGGATAGTTCACTCTTAAGAACACAGAACTTTGCTAGAATATTTCAATTTACTTTTTTCACATAAGGGGCCAAATCCAGCCCTCGGATGCCTCGGCGTAAATGCAGAGTAACTGTTGTGGTCAAGCGTTGTAGTCTGTATGACATGCCTATGATCCTGTGAGCACAATACACTGAAATTGGCAGCACTGGATTTCACATACTAGTCATGATCTATGTCACACAGCTACTATTTGGCATGTGCCACTGCGTGAAGAGATTAAAAAATAAATAAAAACAAAGCAAAAGTTATGGAAAATAGCTCACAAATTATCATTTGAATCTGCCCCCAATAGAAGATAACATTAGACATTAACCTGCATTTGAGATGTGTGGTATTTTTCAAAAATTCAGTATGCTCCCCTCCTGCTGTAGAAATTATCACCCTTTAACATAAGTTGTAAATAAAAATAAATGTGCTTTTAAGAGATGCACAAAATGTTCAGACTGAGCTCAAGTAATATTTTGTTTAATACAGTGCAGGGGAAAAAATATCTGCTTGACAACTTGTACTGGCAAGTTTCTGTCTAGTGCCCTTTAAGAAAGGGGATTAGAATGAAAACGCTGACAGACCCTGAACTGTAGTGGCGCTAGTGGGCGCTGCTGGAGTATCACTTCTTTCTTTTAATGTGATTCCTTTTACTTGATGTTAATGCAAGCTGTTTCTTACTTAAAGTAATAAAAGGAAATGAAGACACATTCTAAAATGAAACTTGACTCTAATCCATTCATCATCTAATACTAGCCTCTTTATCTTTGCTGGTACCTAATCTGGTTAAATGTCCCTGTTGTAGGATTTTAGTGAAAATCCTCTGTGGGGAATAGGGTTTTTTGCAATTGGATTACTTGCAGTAAATGGTCCAGTAGTTCACTTGTTTCAGCTTAATTTTTTTCTTTGTGATCTTGTAAGGGTAAGTTACAGTTCAACCCGCTCTTTCTTTCTGTCTGTATTTCTTTCTTCAGAAAAAAAGAAAGAGAATAATTTTGCCAGTTATGAAAACATGACAAGAAAAATCTCATGATATATCTGCATGACTTTTGTGGTTTTTATTTCTTTTTTGGCCAAGTGAGTTTTCATTTCAACGTCTGTATCTACATTCCTGCCATTATTTGAAAATCTGCATGTTTTAGTAGCACAGTTCATCAGTATCCAGTTAACTTATTAGTGCTATCTGTTGAATTGGTAATTAATCAGGTCTCTTATAATATGCATAAGATATGCAGGTGATCATCTGGCAGTTTAGTGCTGCCAGATGAAGGGAATACTCCAAAATTATGAGAGTGTTTTATGCAGCCTCTTTATAAAAGAATTGTAAAATGTAGACTGGTAGCTGGGAGAGAAGGGAAAGACCTTCAGGTCACTAAGCATTTGGGTCTCTTGCTAATTAAACTGGGGGACTCCGTCAGCATCTCACTGAAGAGCTTGCTTGCATCACAGAGGTGAAGCGTGAGGAGTCGCAAGAAAAAAATCTACTGCCCCAATAGGGAGCACGAAGGGTCAAAGAGAATAAAGAAAGATTTTTACCCACTTACTTGTGAACAGGATGGGGGGGGGGGGGAGAAAATTGCGGCAGAAACACGGAGGGAAAACATAAGAATCATGTTACAACTCTTGGCAACATACATTTCTTTAGATAATTCCCAAGGCTTTAGGGGGGATGAGTGTGCAGCATTGTTAACAAAGGGTGTTCCCCCACATCCCCTTTTTCTTTTGACAGTCTAACAAAGTGCCAGTTGTGCAGCACCCACACCATGTACACCCTCTCACGCCGCTTATCACGTACAGCAATGAGCATTTCACACCAGGAAACCCTCCTCCACATTTACCAGCCGACGTAGATCCAAAAACAGGTAGGTGGGGAGTCTTGTTGTGAGGGGGTTGGAGAAAGTCATCTATGTGGTTTGTTTTGAGGGGTGAATTTCCCATGCTGCAGTGGCAAATGGTTGTGAAATACGCTGAGAGAATCCAATTTACTTTTGAATCACTCGCCTAAATTAGTGAAGCTTTAGATATAAACATGTTGGGCTAAGTTTTCATAAAAAGCCCAAGAAGCTGCACATGGAACTCTGGGCTTGCAGTCATCTAAGCCTGTATTTCTGTGCAGCAGAGGTGGAGCAAATAATACACATTTAGATCTCTGCCTGATTTGCAGGAGCAACCCAAGGAGTTAAACATGTTCATTCTGTGATCTGCACTTACAAAATTGCAGCTGGAATTTTAAAGGTGGTAGGTCGCAGCCAGTTTCAAAATGAATCTCTTTGATTCCCCCAAACCCATTGTTTCTGTGTCAGAGGTTCAGCCATTTTTCTCTTATAATATTGAATTTCCATCCACCCGCGCTGCTTTAGTTCCATCTGCACACTTGCAACTTTTTTCCCCAAATGAGACCCAAGTCTCAGTTCACCCTGAAGAGCAATCTTCTTGAATATAGAGCAATTTAAAACCCTGCCTAGATTTATTGGTCTTAGTAGAATAGAATTTCCATGTTATTCTAACTTTAAAAAAGGGGTCTCTGTTTAACATGCGGACCCACAGAAGTCATATAGGATATGTCTATACTCCAGTTAAACACCCACTGCTGGCCCATGTCAGCTGATTTCGGCCCAGGGGGCTTAGGCCATGGGGCTATAAAACTGCAGTGTAGACATTCAGGCTCGGGCTGGATCCTGGGCTCTGAGACCCCACAAGGCTGGCAGGTCCCAGAGCCCAGGCTCCAGTCTCAACCCAAACATCTACACTGCAATTTTACAGCCCCAGAGCCTGCGCCCCATGAGCCGGAGTCAGCTGACCCTGGCCAGCCATGGGTGTTTTACTGCGTGTCCTGCTACCGATAGTGTCAGTCTTCCTTTCTTCAGCCTCCATAGAGTTCTCAGTGGCAGTGTTTTGTTTTTGTTAATCCAAATCCCTGCTAGTTAATTAGAAGGCAAGTTTGAAACCGTGAATACATGTTAGAGTTTGTCGAAAGAATTGCTCTACGCTGGGCCTATCATATGTAGATAAATTATCTAAACCCCAGCTTGTGAATGAACTGGTACACTATTAGCTGTTGTTCACTTTACACGCCGCAGCTGGGGCTTCCTGTTAATTGTACTTAATGCTAACTTTGCATGGCTTAAAAGGAGCCGTCTAGCCATCCCTGTAAAGTGAATGGCATAGTCAACCACTCATTTAAATAATGGCAGTACAGGGAATAGCTTTTAAATGGTTATCGTAAAACATATGATTAACGTCTGTAGACTGTTTACTTTTCTTCTGTGAACATTCTTTCAAGTGTGCAAATAGCTCACTGTATGGTTAAAGCTCAGTTAATCTGTTTGGTTTTTGTAATGGAGAAAAAGCAGCGTCTGCATGAAAATGTCACACAGGGAGATTTAATTTAGAGATTAAAAGCTTCCTGGGTGATTTTAAAAAAATACTTTTTCAGCCATGAATGCAGTGCCCCTTCCTTTTAATGCTCTCTGTTTTAATTCTGCTTCTGCCATACTATTTGAAGGTCCCAGTCCTACAACCTACCTGAGGAAGTCCCGTTGACTCCAAAGGTGAGGGTTGCAAGATCAGACCTTATATTTGGAGCTGAATTCCTTTAGCTCTGAATATGCACAGCAACAGGACTAAAATATCCCCACGTCTCTTCTTTTTATCAAGCACTAGCAGGACTCTGTCTTCTCACCTTCAAGATTTTAGGGTAGAGTGGAGAGACAAAACCAAATGCCTCATGCTCACCCAAAAGTGGGAATCACTTAGAAATATAATGGTTTATTTTGGAGGTTTACTCGGAATGGGGCACAAGGAGGGGAGTGGCTGGGGGCTCCATCCTTTCAGGCCTCTCAGAGAAAAGTCCTGAATGATTGTGGGAGGGGACCGTTTTTTTGTTTGTTCTATTTGTACAGCACCTAGCACAGTGAGGTCTGGGTCCATGATGGAACTGTAAGGACTATTCCAATACAAATAATTAATAATGGCCTTTGATTGGTGGCAGGGTCGGAAGGATCAAACCTCCCCTGTCTTTTGATGAATCTCATTTACTTACAGTACAAAGTGGCCCATTCTGGCAAGTGCAGGTTAAGGCAGTGGGCCAACTGTTGGAACTAGTAACCAAAATCACTAGCATAACCACGGCATAGAAACCTATATGATTTTTCTACCCCCTTTTATTTCCTTTCCTGACCCAATATTTATGCCATTTCACTTTCCTCTTCCCTAGGAATTCCAAGGCCTCCGCATCCTCCGGATATATCTCCTTATTATCCGTTATCACCAGGCACTGTAGGGCAAATTCCCCATCCGCTAGGATGGTTAGTACCACAGTAAGGAGTTCCATTTTTTTATTTCCATTTTGGTTTTTTGACATGTCTAATTTTTAATGTAAAAATAAGTGTGTATATGTATTGAGATAAGTGTATTTGCCAGCTGCCACTTTATGATGTGGGTGAATTGATAACTGCTCAATAAAGATTAAATAAACCTGGGGCTCTGATACCAAGTCATATGGTATTAAGCAAACATGGGCACTCAGGCATCACTACACATATTGTCTTTAGCCAACCGATGGCCCGTGAGGCATAAATTCATAGCCCCTCTGTTAAAACACTTTATAAATACATTTTTGCTGGATGTCTCATTTTTCACAGTCCCTGAGTTTGATTTTGTGGTGGCTGATGATGGTTTCAGCGGTGTGGTTTTTTAAAAAAATAATGTCACCATTAATGTAACTCGGTAATTACAACTGCATTGCTCTTCTACGCTATGAGTCCCTGTTTTCCATGTGGGGATGGGCAGAGTTTATGTTGGCTGGTGAAATGGGTGACACCTGGTTGAAAAGGTAGCAACTTAGGAGTGAATTTTTATTAACAACAAGAAAAATGAATTAGTTCAGATTAAAGGTGGCAAAAAAAAAAAAAAACCATGGTGAATGTCCATTTGTTTATTTTTTGCACACGTAGAACTTGTAGGGAATGGGAGTCCCTCAGATGAAATGCTATGAGTCATTGGTACCTGCTGCCTCTATGTTGCCATCTCTGAAATGGGTTTATAATACCTCCTTGCCCCACAGTTTAATTGATTATTGTTTGTAAAGTGCACTGGGGTACTAGAAGAAAGGGCTCTCTGCATTACAGTATAATTTTTTATTGCCATAAGATGTGTTATTCACATATAAAGGATATTTCAGGCCTCACTGATATTGGGAATCTCAGGCTGAGTTGCCCAAGGGCATGAGTATTGCATTATGCTCCAGGTTATTTGCTCTAGCCACATAGGATGAAGTTCACCTCTCTTTGAGGAAATGGGATATATATATATATATATATATATATATAATATATATATATATAAAAAAAATAAGGAACCGAGTAAGGGGTAGAGGCCATAAAATTCATACATATACCCAGACCTGAGGACATGAATTGGGGGTGGAGTGCAGTCCTTCCATGGTCTCTATTCCAGCTATGAGGTGTCCCTGGTCACTGGATATGCATATGTGGATTCAGGGAGACCTTGACATGACCTGGCCTCAGTGATCCCTCCTCAGAAGCCCACATGAGAGGTTGTTTCACACACTTCCCCTCCTCACAGGGTTATGGTGCTTGGCACTTACAGGCATGAAGGAGTCTTCACACTATAAAGAGGAGGGGTTGAAGTTCACCCTTGTGCTGGCCCTCCCAAAGGGGGTGAATTTCACCAGAAATGCACAGCTCTAGCAGAAACAGAAACCCAAGGCATTGTTCTGTCTAAACCAAATCCCTATATGTATGTGGCAATTTCTGTCTTGCTCAATAAACCAGCTTACCTTTAGGATGCAGGCCCCACACTCGTATGCACTGGCTTTTTTTTTTTTTTTTTTTTTTTTGCTCGCAGTGTCTAGTCCATCCAACCTGTATTGTTCTCAGGCATCACCTGAATCTTGTGGATTAGTTGTTTATTTTAATGGAAGAGGTTTGTACAGTAAAGAAGACGACACTCCCGACATATAAAATAAATACACTCAGCTTGTGGCTGAAAAGTTAAAGTGAGGGAGTAATGCCCTCGTCTCTTAGCCATGGCCAGGTGTCCCTTTTTTCTCCTTTCCAGTGGAGCCTTATTGTGTCTTGGCATTTTGTGGACATACATGTCACCTTTGGGCATTAGATCATGTCTGCCATATGCAGGTGCATACAACCACAGGATGTGGTGGCCAGTTTCCTAATGCACGTGGAAACACTCACCTTGCATATCAGGTTGGAGGTTTACAACCCAAATCATCACTTTACCCTGCTGTATTTATTTATCTACTCCCAATTTTTACATTCTTTTTGTGGGACCTTTGTTGTGGGTTGATACCAATAAACCCATCATTTAAAAAGCCAAATCCTTTTTTAGTTTAAACAATAATACAAACATCCAGCAAAGGTAGATAAGGGTTTTTATTTTAACTTCTCTACCTTTTTTGTTTCACAATCAGCTACTGGACCCACCTATCCTAAACTGGCCTGGTTATCTCAAATGGGTTATGCTTACAAAACAAAACAAAATAAGTATCCTACCAGCACAGCTGATCTATATTTGAAGGACAGATAAAAAGAACTAGCCAGCACTGACAAATCTCAATCAGAAAAAGTTGTGTGTCTTTCATGAGGATGCTGTTTTGCATGTTGCTGTATTTTTTAATTATTGTAATGAGGTGTGATTGTCTATTGGTTACCCACAATACTTCTTGGGGACTCTCCCCCGGTAACTCTTGTCAACACTTGTTAATCTGACAAAAGGCTACAAATTAAGCTCTGTTAATTT